>NC_045998.1:12004975-12069975 GCF_010909765.2 Amblyraja radiata | reverse complement strand
CCCTTCAATACCCTTCAAGCAGTTAAGGACCAACACCGGCATCCACCACCCCTGTTACATTACAGCACTTTAAAGAGTTTGTCTCTTCCTGTGAAGGCAGTCAAAAAGTTTCCTTAATTTCTCTTCCACTACCTCAGTCGCCAATTTAATTTCAGTTGTCCCAGTCTGTCTGGAACCTAGAATTACTTTCCATTCCTCCTCTCCAGAGACTTAGAATAAAGGGGGGAGGTCATTTAAGACTGAGGTGAGAAAAAACTTTTTCACCCAGAGAGTTGTGAATTTGTGGAATTCCCTGCCACAGAGGGCAGTGGAGGCCAAGTCACTGGATGGATTTAAGAGAGAGTTAGGTAGAGCTCTAGGGGCTAGTGGAGTCAAGGGATATGGGGAGAAGGCAGGCACGGGTTATTGATAGGGGACGATCAGCCATGATCACAATGAATGGCGGTGCTGGCTCGAAGGGCCGAATGGCCTCCTCCTGCACCTATTTTCTGTTTCTATGCTGCCTGTCCCGCTGAGTTACTCCAGCATTTTGTGTCCACCTTCCATTTAAACCAGCATCTGCAGTTCTTTCCTACACATACTATAATCACTTTTGTTCCCTGTTTACTTTGAGCATATTTATACAGTTTTACTGGCCTGCTTTAAAAAAAAAAATGAAATAACCTGCCAACAGAAAATAATATAACTCAGAAATACTTTTTTTCCCCCCAATTAAAATGCTGCAACTTTTCACTCACATTGGAGGGACGTACAGAGAGCTAATCGAACAGTGGTATCTGTAGCTTGTATCACTCTCAATTCGGGTTACTTTTCAACACGATGTAACACTATATCTCGTGTTACTTATCTCGGCAAATAGCTCCTGCGATAGTTTGTGGGCGCTTTAAAAATTCGCTTGCCGGTTCTGGTTGAAACAGTTAGCGCACGAGCGGTTGTTAAAAACTTTTCAACCCCAACTTTTAAATCACAACATACCCACCTGCTAACTTAACACAGCCCCCCCCCCCTCTCCACCCCTGGACTCTGCTTTGTCACGTTGCCCTTGGGGAGGGGTGTGGGGAGTCCCAATGACTTGACATTTAACGTCGAGAAAATTGCCAAGTCTTGAATGTAAACCCTTCCTAGTAATGAATGGGGTGGAGGTGAGAAATGAAACCAGCTAGGTAATTGCTCAATGGGGCAAGACCTTGAGCAGAATCTGAGCTCCCCCAAAAACCTCCCTCGGGGGACTTTTCTTTCTTCAATTCTGGTGTCTTATTTTATTGTGGGTTTTTTTCCCCCTTCTTGTTTCACTTGCTCACATTTGCTGGCTGCCACACTATTGATCTCTGCTGCGATGGTTAAACCGCCGCAGCCACTTTGGAACCCAGGAAACCACGCCAATTCTCCCGCCCCAAACTGCTCGAACCGGCCAATGGTGACCGCCTGGCCAACACTGTTGCTAGCCCAGCCTTGCCAAGCACTTCCGCGTTCACGTCGAACACACACACACACACACACTGGAATCACTCAGCCGGCAAGCGTCTCAGGGGAGATGGAAGAACGGGAGACCCCCCCCTTTCGGGTCGAGACCCTGCTTCAGACTAAGTCAAACCAGAGATATGTAACCATATAACAATTACAGCACAGAAACAGGACTTCTAGTCCGTGCCGAACACTTATTCTCCCCCTAGTCCCATCTACCTACTCGCTAGAATTTAGAAGATTGAGGGGAAACTTACAAATTCTTAAGGGGTTGGACAGGCTAGATGCAGGAAGATTGTTCCCGATGTTGGGAAAGTCCAGGACAAGGGGTCACAGTTTAAGGATAAGGGGGAAATCCTTTAGGACCGAGATAAGAAAAACATTTTTCACACAGAGAGTGGTGAATCTCTGGAATTCTCTGCCACAGAGGCCAGTTCATTGGCTGTATTTAAGAGGGAGTTAGATGTGGCCCTTGTGGCTAAAGGGATCAGGGGGTATGGAGAGAAGGCAGGTACAGGATACTGAGTTGGATGATCAGCCATGATCATATTGGATGGTGGTGCAGGCTCGAAGGGCCGAATGGCCTACTCCTGCACCTATTTTCTATGTTTCCATGTTACCTGCACTCAGACCCTAACCCTCCATTCCTTTCCCGTCCATATACCTATCCAATTTATTTTCAAATGATAAAATCGAACCTGCCTCCACCACTTCCACTGGAAGCTCATTCCACACAGCAACCACTCTCTGAGTAAAGAGGTTCCCCCTCATGTTACCCCTAAACTTCTGTCCCTTAATTCTCAAATCCTCTTGTTTGAATCTTCCCCTACTCTCAATGGAAAAAGCTTATCCACGTCAACTCTGTCTATCCCTCTCATCATTTTAAAGACCTCCATCAAGTCCCCCCTTAACCTTCTGCGCTCCAAAGAATAAAGACCTATCTTGTTCAACCTTTCTCTGTAACTTAGGTGCTGAAACCCAGGCAACATTCTAGTAAATCTCCTCTGTACTCTCTCTATTTTGTTGACATCTTTCCTATAATTTGGCGACCAGAATTGTACACCATATTCCTGAATTGGCCTCACCAATGCCTTATACAATTTTAACGTAGGGGGGATAAGGCGTGAAAACGACAGATCAAAGGAGGACTTTGCCATAGAGGGAGTACAGAGAAGGTTCACCAGACTGATTCCTGGGATGTCAGGACTTTCATATGAAGAAAGACTGGATAGACTCGGCTTGTACACGCTGGAATTCAGAAGATTGAGGGGGGATCTTATAGAAACTCACAAAATTCTTAAGGGGTTGGACAGGCTAGATGCAGGAAGATTATTCCCGATGTTGGGGAAGTCCAGAACTAGGGGTCACGGTTTAAGGATAAGAGGGAAGTCTTTTAGGACCGAGATGAGAAAAACATTTTTTTTCACACAGGGGGTGGTGAATCTGTGGAATACTCTGCCGCAGAAGGTAGTTGAGGCCAGTTCATTGGCTATATTTAAGAGGGAGTTAGATGTGGCCCTTGTGGCTAAAGGGATCAGGGGGTAGGGAGAGAAGGCAGGGATGGGATACTGAGTTGGATGATCAGCCATGATCATATCGAATGGCGGTGCAGGCTCGAAGGGCCGAATGACCTCTACTCCTGCACCTATTTTCTATGTTTTTATGTTTGATCAAGGAACTGTAAGGATGGTTCATTGTGTAGGCAGGAACTGCGGATGCTGGTTTACACCGAAGATCTGGGCACAAAAATGCTGTAGAAGGAATGGGTGACTTTCTTCGGGTCGAAACCCTTCTTCAGACTGTATGTGTGTGTGTCAGGGGAGAGGGCGACTAGAGATATGTGGAAGGGCAAGGTACAAAAAGGACTGATCAAAGCAGACCTTTATGTTCAAGGTAATGCAGACACAAAAATGGTGGAGTAACTCAGCGGGACAGGCAGCAGCATCTCTGGGGAGAAGGAATGGGTGGCGTTTCTGGTCGAGACCCTTCTTCAGACCACCTGTCACCTACCAGACTTGACCCCACACCTCCAACGCTGCTTCATCCTACCAATATTTCCTCTTCCCTCTCAGTCCGGGTGCAAGGTCTGTCACTTAACATTGACTTACCTCTTTTGCCTTCACAGCTGCTGCTTGACCAACTGAGTGGTTTGTTCTTGTTTTTATTGTTACAGATTCCAGCATCTGCAGTCTCTTTTGTCGTCCATTTTAAAAGGCGCTCTTTAATAATTGTGTTTAGTGATGTACACAAGTTTGGAGTAGACTTGATGGGCCGAATGGCCTAATTCTACTCTTATTCCTTATGGTGTGATCTCAAGAATAAAACAATAAAACTGATAGCTGCATTGCAAATGATATAAATGATGCCAAGTCTGAAGAAAGATCTCGACCCTAAACTTTGTCTATTTCCTTCGCTCCATAGATGCTGCCTCACCTGCTGAGTTTCTCCAGCATTTTTGTCTACCTTAAATTATGCCAAGCATGTGCAGAAGTCTTATAGAAACATAGAAAATAGGTGCAGGAGTAGGCCATTCGGCCCTTCGAGCCTGCACCGCCATTCGATATGATCATGGCTGATCATCCAACTCAGTATCCCATCCCTGCCTTCTCTCCATACCCCCTGATCCCTTTAGCCACAAGGGCCACATCTAACTCCCTCTTAAATATAGCCAATGAACTGTGGCCTCAACTACCTTCTGTGGCAGAGAATTCCACAGATTCACCACTCTCTGTGTAAAAAATGATTTTATCATTGACAAAGTGGGGGAAATGAGAAATAAATTTAGCTGGTACACAAAATTGCTGGGGAAACTCAGCGGGTGCAGCAGCATCTATGGAGCAAAGGAAATAGGCGACCTTCGCTCCATAGATGCTGCCGCACCCGCTGAGTTTCCCCAGCAATTTTGTGTACCTTTGATATTCCAGCATCTGCAGTTCCTTTTTGAACAATAAATTTAGCTGGATGTTTTTTGTTCATTGTTTATTTTCCACCAGTTGCCACAATAAGTCATAGAAGAACTAAGCCATTCGGCCCATTGAGTCTACTCCACCAGAGGGAGAACGTGCAAACTCCACACAGTCAGCACTGGCAGATAGGATTGAACATGGGTCTCTGGTTCTGTAAGGCAGCAACTCTAGCGCTGCGACATCCAATTGTCTTATTTTATTTAAGATAGCCAATTTAAAAAGCAGCCTCCGCACCCATTTTACTGATCTCAGGTTTATGTAAAATCTCTGCGTGCAGGGCAAGATATACTATACTGCACATTCCCTGGTCATGTACATGGAGACAGGCGAGCTTAGAAACAAAGCAGGCTTGAGGAATTGCAGGTCAGAGCCGGGAGACTGCGGTGTTCTTCCAGCGAGGCCACGTGACTACTGTTGCTCTGTTTGAATACAGCATCACTCCACGCATCAGACCACTGCATCTGCACTCACGGAAAGGAAGTCAGGATGGAACGTATTTTTTACCTCCTCTCTCTCTTTCTGTCTCTCCTTGGGAAACAGCTCCAGGTGATTATTTTGCAACCAGCTGGTAGATATTCAAACAGTGTGTGGCAGTGTAATGCAGTGCTATTCATTAAAAGGACACATGGCACTGGAGTAACTCAGAGGGTCAGGCAGCATCTCTGGAGAGCATGGATAGGTGACGGTTCGGGTCAAGACCCTTCTTCACACTGACTGAACATGGACGAGCACCTATCCACGTCCTGCAGAGATGCTGCCGCACCTGCCGAGTTATATCCAGCATTTTGTGTGCTTTTGTGCACAAACCAGCTCTTTTCATTAAACATGGGCGTGCTGTTTGAAGTGTCCGCACACACACACACAGAGTTCTGGCAAGGAGACCCGCTGGTCAGCGAGCCGTTACCCTACATCAAGCTCCAAACCTAGTGCCCACGCCTACGATTAAGAACGCAGAACACGACAAGCCAGACAAAGTGTGAGTATTTTATTCCACCAGCAGTGCAGAAATAACACAAAAAACACAAAATGGATTTCAAAGCCAGTTTATTGAACATATTTACACAAAATACGGCATGAATTGAAAAATGGCAGCATTCAATATCCTTACAGGGGGGCCAAAGTAGGAAGAGGTGTAAATGAAAGACCAACATAATATTACAAAATCCCTGAAAAAAGGGAAACATTTTGAGCAAATAAACGATACTTAAAAGGGAGACGAGACAATGAAAAGCAATACGGCAAGAGGAGTGGATGGGATGGGGATTGTGAAAGGGGGATTGTGCTGTGTGTGTGTGTGTGTGTGTGTGTACACCATCAATGGAGCTATGGGTCAAATGGCTCATTTGTGCTGTTCATCCAATGTAGCTAATGGTACAATCGTGTGCAACCTCCTGTTTAACACATCCTCGCTTCCACAAAATAGCTGGCTTTTGTCACTGTTTCTGGAAACAAGCCACAAAGCCTTGACTGACATCAAACAGCAAACCAGCCACCACACACGGGCCACATTCGAGCCTCATATTTCATATGTTCATAAGTTAGAGGAGCAGAAGTACACCATTCTGCCCATCAAGTCTACACCGCCATTCTATCTTCCCTCTCAACCCCATTCTCCTGCCTTCTTACCATAACCCTGACACCCTTACTAATGAACCTGTCAATATACACCTTAAAAATACCCAATGACCTGGCCTCCACAGCAATCAATTCCTCAGATTCACCACCCTCTGGCTAAAGAAATTGCTGCCCACATCATCTCTAAAGGTATGCCCTTTTATTCCGAGCCAATTAAATACCATTGGAGCAAAACAAAAGTGCTGGAGGTACTCAGCAGGTCAAGCAGCATCTGTACGTTTCGGATTGGGACCCCCTCGAGTCTGAAGAAGGGTCTCGACCCAAAATGTAGAATAACACTTCCACCAGCATTTGAAATCTAAACAATATTTTACTTGTAGAGGTGGTAAGAATGAAATGCATTACATTATGAACAGTTTAGCAGCAGGGTACATCTGATGGTATGGTTTCCATAGCTGGAGACTCCAGACAAGGGAGGACAGCTTCAGAATAATAAGTCAGTCATCTAGCAAGAGATGAGCAAACATTTCTACTCTGGGCTGTGAGCTTGGTGTTCTCCACCACATAAGGCTGCAGTTATCAAATACATGCGTAGTTTAGTTTATTGTGGAGATACAGAATGGAAGTGGGCCCACCGATCACCCATTCACACTTTCTTATCCACTCTCTACATATTAGTCACAAATGCTAGAGTAACTCATCCTACCTGAACTATTCTAAAATTTACCCGAGCTCCATCCCCTTTATTCTGTTTTCACACCTTACACTTCCCTATCTATGCATCTCCTTCTCCCCTGACATCAGACTGAAGAAGGGGGTGGAAGATTGCAACCTTCACGTGGTCCGCCCTGTTTCGACGAATGCAATCAACTCGACGTGCACAAACGGAAGATTTTCACACAGAGAGTGGCGAATCTCTGGAACTCTCTGCCACAGAGGGTAGTTGAGGCCAGTTCATTGGCTATATTTAAGAGGGAGTTAGATGTGGCCCTTGTGGCTAAAGGGATCAGGGGGTATGCAGAGAAGGCAGGTACGGGATACTGAGTTGGATGATCAGCCATGATCATATTGAATGGCGGTGCAGGCTTGAAGGGCCGAATGGCCTACTCCTGCACCTATTTTCTATGTATCTATGTATCAAATAGAACTAGTTGTCCAACAACTTTAGGCTGTGCACGCCACGAAAGAAGAAGACTGAAGGCATTCGACCCAGAAACGTCACCCATTCCTTCTCTTCAGAGATGCTGCCTGTCCTGCTGAATTCCTCCAGCATTTTGTGTCCAAACGTGGGAGGAAACAGAAGATCTCGGAGAAAACCGACGTGGTCACAGGAAAAAGGTAAAACTCTGTACAGACAGTGCCGGTAGTTGGGTTTAAACCATCGTTTGAAGTTCCTTCCTACATACTAGACATCAGGGGCATTCTTTAAAAATGTTATCTACAAAGCTGCACAATTTGGGAGGAAGCCCACGTGGTCGCAGGGAGAAAGTGCAAACTCCACACAGACAGTACCCTTAGAATAAAGGGGAAGCCATTTAAGACTGAGGTGAGAAAAAACTTTTTCACCCAGAGGGTTGTGAATTAATGGACTTCCCTGCCACAGAGGGCAGTGGAGGCCAAGTCACTGGATGGACTTAAGAGAGCTAGGTAGAGCTCTAGGGGCTAGCGGAGTCAAGGGATATGGGGAGAAGGCAGGCACGGGTTATTGATAGGGGACGATCAGCCATGATCACAATGAATGGCGGTGCTGGCTCGAAGGGCCGAATAGCCTCCTCCGGCACCTATTTTCTATGTTTACCCGAGGTCAGGATCGAACCCAGCTCTCAGGCACTGTGAAGCAACGGTTCTACAGCAATAGATTTTTTTCAATTGGGGAATGAAGTAAATTGGGCAGGAAAATGGAACTAAGAGTGAAGGCCAGCCAGCATCTTACTGAAATAAGCTTACTCTACAAGCTGCACGCACACAAGCTATTTCATTGCCCCCTTGTGTTTGTGACAATAAAATAATTTGATTCTGACTGGCAGAGCAGGCAGAAGAGGCCAGAGGGCCTACTCCTGAGTATGTTTTATTATTCATTATCCTTTGCTTTCTATTGCAGCCGTGTGTAGCGCCACAATTTCCAAATCAAAATTGACATCATTTGTAATTGCACCAAAATTCCCAAATATACCAGCTCAGAGGGTAAAGCTGTTCGACCATTTGAAGCTATCCCAATTTCAATTAACTGAATTGATCCCAAATCCCCCTCTCTAGAAGACAGCAATAATCTAGTAAATCAGAAAATCAAGACAATAGACAATATGTGCAGGAGTAGGCCATTTGGCCCTTCGAGCCAGCACCGCCATTCAATGTGATCATGGCTGATCATCCCCAATCAGTACCCCGTTCATGCCTTCTCCCCATATCCCCTGACTCCGCTATCTTCAAGAGCCTTATCTAGCTCTCTTGAAATCATCCAGACAACCGGCCTCTGAGGCAGAGAATTCCACGGACTCACCACTCTCTGTGAGAAAAAGTGTTTCCTCGTCTCTGTTATAAATGGCTTACCCCTTATTCTTAAACTGTGTGGCCCCTGGTTCTGGAATCCCCCAACATCGGGAACATGTTTCCTGCCTCTAGCGTGTCCAAATCCTTAACAATCGTATATGTTTCAATGAGATCCCCTCTCATCATTCTAAAAGCCCAGCTGCTCCATTCTCTCAGCATATGACAGTCCCGACATCCCGGGAATTAACCTTGTAAACCTACGCTGGGCTCCCTCAATAGCAAGAATGTCCTTCCTCAAATTAGGGGACCAAAACTGCACACAAAATCGTCGGTGTGGCAGCATCTATCGAGCCAGGAAAAACAGTTAACCATTCACACCGTAGAACAAATTTCTGCACAACCGTAGCTGGACTTGGTTTTATTTCTGATTACTCGGCCCATCAAGTCCTTGCCGACCAGCAATCCCCATGCATTAGTTCTATTCTACACACTAGCGACCATTTACAAAGGCCAATTAAGCTTCAAACCTGTGCGTCTTTGGAATGTGGGAGGAAACCCACGCGGCCACAGGGAGAATGTACAAACTCCTACAGACAGCACCCGTAGTCAGGATCGAACCTGGGGCTCTGGTGCTGTCAGGCAATAACTCCACCACTGCGCCACCGTCTAGCTTAGTCTAGTTTTTCAATTTTGTGCTAATCTCTTGACCTCAGCTAAAATTATCGCAAACTAGAAGCTTTGACGTTATCTTGTGCTCAGTTTCACATTTCTATATTCTTATTATGAAGCCCCAGAATAGCCTGCATTTGATTTTTGGAGATACAAGGCACTGCAGATGCTAGCTTACAAAAAAGAGCTGAAAATACTCACCAGGGCGGCAGCATCTCCGGAGGACATGGATGGGAATGCTTCCGGTCGGAAACTCTTCTTCAGACTGAAGATGGGTCCTGCCTCCAAAACATCACCTCTCCATGTCCTCCAGAGATGCTGCTGAGCCCCTGTGTTACTCCAGCACTTTTGTGTGTGTCGCTGGTTTTGATTTTGTTATCAAGTCAAGTCACTTTTATTTCTATAGCACATTTAAAAAACAACTCTCGTTGGCCAAAGTGCTTTACATTGGTGGAGGTACTAACGTTATACCACAGTGGTTTATAGATTAAATACATACAACACTACATACATATAAGCCCTCGCTCAGGGGACGTCAAGAAAGGCTTGGGAGTAGAGATGAGTTTTAAGTCTCGACTTATAGGAGTCGATGGAGGGGGCAGTTCTGATGGGAAGGGGGATGCTGTTCCACTGTCTAGGAGCTGCAACCGCAAAGGCGCGGTCGCCCCTGAGCTTAAGCCTAGACCGCGGGATGTTCAGTAACACCAAGTCGGCCGATCTGAGGGACCTGGAGGTGGTGTGGTGGGTAAGCAGACTTTTAGATTAGATTAGATTCCTTTATTGTCATTCAGACCTTTCGGTCTGAACGAAATTATGTTGCCTGCAGTAATACACAGAACCAATAAAAACAAAACATACAATAAACACAAATTAAACATCCACCACAGTGAGTTCACCAAGCACATCCTCAGTGTGATGGAGGCAAAGTCTTAGTGTAGGTGGGGGCAAGCCCATTAAGGGCTTGTTTTATTTGTCACGTGCACATAAAGTGCAGCGAAATGAATTTGTCTAGTGTCCTGTCTAATAGTGCATCACCCAAAGGTCAGGGGGACCCTGCTGCCCAATCCAGGGCCACCGTAACACGCTGGCGAGTATGGATACACTGGGGCTAAATGACAATTTCGGCCGGTCAGTCACACCCAGGGCAATGTTACCTAATTGGCAGCAGCCTAGTGAATTGTCACAAAGAGGTGGAGTAACTCAAAGCAGTAAGAAAGAACTGCAGATGCTGGTTAAAATCGAAGGTAGAGACAAAATGCTGGAGTAATTCAGCGGGTGCGGTAGCATCTCTGGAGAGAAGGAATGGGTGACGTTTCGGGTCGAGACCCTTCTTCAGCTCCGGTTTCCTCCCGTCTTCTCCAGTTTCTTCCCATCTTCCTCCCATTGTAGGCTAACTGCCCTGGTATAATTGTAAACTGTCCCTAGCGTGTAGGAAACTCTTAGCGTGCAGGGATTGCTGGTCTGCGGGGACTCGGTAGGCAAAAAGGCCTGTCTGTTTCTGTGCTATATCTCTAAACTAAACTATCAGAGGAGGTAGTTGAGGCAGGTACTATTTAATGAACGAGCTGCCAGAGGAGTCACGTCACGTTCTTTATTATGGTTTCAATCAGTGTGGAATTTGCACTCCCTGCCTATGCAAGTTTCCATGCTGGTTTCACCCCACATCCCAAAGATGTGCTGGGTGACCAATAAAGCACGGAATAAAAACTCTTCACTGTACCTCTGAACACATGACAATAAACTAAAAGTGAAACTGAAAGGGAAATGAACTGAACCTGAAAAGGTTCCCCTTGCGCGGCAGAATCCAAGGTGACGGGTGATGAGAATGCGGGGATAACAAGGGAGGATTGTAAAATTAGTGTCAAACGGGTGGTTGATGGCTATTGTGGACTCAAATGAGTGGAAGGGCCCCGTTTCCAAGCTGTGACATTTTGCCAAACAAGGCCTCACCTTGGTGCTACACAGAAGTAAAATTTAAGTCAACATTCACCTCGCAAGCTGCCCAATCCACCTACACACTGCTTTCAGTGACTAATGCACAAGACATCCAGGTCCTTTTTTAACATCAACATTTCCCGATCTCTCAATATATATCCAACATTTATCGCACAGTTCCTCGTTTATTTTGCCTGCATCCCCTCAAAACCTTTTTGTACCCTCATCATTTTGCACATCAACAAACCTGGAAATAATAGGTGTAAGAAAGAACTTTCGTTTGAGTCTCACTGGGGCTCAAATGACAATAAATTTGTATTGTATTGTATTGTATTGAACTGCAGATGTTGGTTTAAATCCTTCCCCATGCCCCCTACTCGAGGGCTCAGGTCTGTTGATGCAGACCTGTTAGCCTCGCAATGCCACAGCAATAAGAACATTGGTGAAGCAGCCTTTTTCAATGACACCCCCAAGCTATGGAATACCCTGCCCACGGCTATGAGAGGCGCCCACTCAGTTGTCATTTTTAAACGGCAGCTAAGAACATCTTTATAATCAAGCTTTTAACTGCTATTTATGCTATTACCTGCCTATGTCCTTACTGTTTTAATTTGTATTTTTGTTTAGACCTGTGTTTTTGCAGAAAGCACTTTGGGTTGCATTCAATTGTATGAAAAGTGCTATACAAATAGTTATTGTTATGAGAAATATTATTAAAATCAAAGGTAGACACAAAATGCTGGAGTAATTCAGCAGGACAGGCAGCATCTCTGGAGAGGAGTGGGTGATATTTCGGGTCGAGACCCTTCGTCAGACTTCTGGGAATAATAGGTGCCCACTCGGCCAAACCATGGAGCTATAATCAGGGCCCAAGCACTGATCCTTCCAGTACCTCACTGTCCACAACCTATTTGAGAAGCAAGCAGTTACAACAACTGCTTTCTGTTGGTTAACCAACTCTATATAATGGTATATGGACACACTGATCTGTTCTGTAGTCATGCCTACTATGTTCTGTTGTGCTGAAGCACAATGTCATTGTCCTATCAGGGACACATGACAATAAACTCTCTTGAATGTTGAAACCAGTTCCTTGATTTCAAACCTTGTGACCCCCACCTCTCGTGTGGGACCTTAAATGTCGCAAACTCTAAATATCCCTCAATAGCAACTTCCTTTCTACTAGGAACATGCTTTAACTCCGAGAGCGGCTGATATTTGCAACGTGCTATCAGGGTTGGTGGCATTACCAGATATCTTTAATGTATTGAACTACCAGTTAAATATACATACAAATAGGCAAAGCATAGAGGGATATGCAACATTTGTAAATGCAAATGGAAACAGCAGAGATGGTAAAAAGGTTCAGCACATGACATTGTATTAATGTCAAACCCTGGCCACTCCCACTTCTCCCCTCTCCCATCAGGCAAACGCACACCTCCAGATTCAGGGACAGTTTCTTACCGAAGACCGACACGAAAAGCTGGAGTAACTCAGCGGGCCAGACAGCATCTCTGGAGAACAGGAACAGGTGACGTTTCGGGTCGAGGCCCTTCTTCAGAATCCTTTGGTTTAAACCAGCGTTTGTGGTTCCTTCCATGTGTTCAGGCAACTGAATAATACTACCACAACCAGAGAGCAGTCCTGAACTACTATCTACCTCATTGGTGGCCGTCGGACTATCATTGATCGGACTTTACCTTGCACTAAACATCAGACCCTTGTCATGTATCTATACACTGTAAATGGCTCGATTGTAATCATGTATTGTCTTTCCGCTGCCTGGTTAGCACGCAACAAAAGCTTTTCACTGTACCTTGGTACACGTGACAATAAACTAAACTGAAACTGATTTTCCTTTCATAAATCCGTGCTATTGCTGCTTAAATTATTTGTAAATATCTGAATTTCATATCAATTATTATGGATCCAGCATTTTCTACCCATACTATGTCAGCCTACTATCCATGACTAGCCACTGGTGGATGGATCTCAATCTACATCGACAAGTGTTGTGTTTACAATGTAGACACAAGAAACTGATGATGGGTACCTTCTTCAGACAGAGTGATTTATAAGTTTGTTGATGACACAAAACTACGTGGGGAGCGATATGGACAAGGTAAATGAGAGGGCAGTTGAAATATATGGTGGAAAAATGCAAAGTTATCCCATTTTTAGAAAACTTTGCAAACACATCACTGACATGAAATGTAACCCGAAACGTCAACCATCCTTTTTCTCCAGAGATGCTGCCTGATCCGCTGAGTTACTCCAGCACTTTGTGTCTATCTTTGGTATAAACCAGCATCTGCAGTTCTTTGTTTTTACAAACAATATATATATACACACTGACAATAATTTAGTTGTCAACTAACTAGTTATTAAATTTCATGACAGTAGCTGGCCTTTAAATGAGTTTAACTATTTAATTCTAGTGACATATGTTGTTATTGAATTAGTCTTGTCTACTTAACTGGAGTAAACCACTTACTGCAAATATACAGTTTAATAAAGTACAAACTATTGATCTTTGAAGAGTAGAAGATTGAGGGGGGATCTTATAGAAACTTACAAAATTCTTAAGGGGTTGGACAGGCTAGAAGCGGGAAGATTGTTCCCGATATTGGGGAAGTCCAGAACAAGGGGCCACACACAGTTTAAGGATAAGGGGGAAATCTTTTAGGACCTAGATGAGGAAAACATTTTTCACACAGAGAGTGGTGAATCTGTGGAATTCTCTGCCACAGAAGGTAGTTGAGGCCACAGTTCATTGGCTATATTTAAGAGGGAGTTAGATGTGGCCCTTGTGGCTAAAGGGATCAGGGGGTATGGAGAGAAGGCAGGGATGGGATACTGAGTTGGATGATCAGCCATGATCATATCGAATGGCGGTGCAGGCTCGAAGGGCCGAATGGCCTACTCCTGCACCTATTTTCTATGTTTCTAGAAGACTTCTGCACATGCTTGGCATAATTTAAGGTAGACAAAAATGCTGGAGAAACTCAGCAGGTGAGGCAGCATCTATGGAGCGAAGGAAATAGACAAAGTTTTGGGTCGAGATCTTTCTTCAGACTTGGCATCATTTATATCATTTGCAATGCAGCTATCAGATTTATTGTTTTATTCTTGAGATCACACCATAAGGAATAAGAGTAGAATTAGGCCATTCGGCCCATCAAGTCTACTCCAAACTTGTGTACATCACTAAACACTAGATGTGGCCCTTGTGGCTAAAGGGATCAGGGGGGTATGGAGAGAAGGCAGGGATGGGATACTGAGTTGGATGATCAGCCATGATCATATTGAATGGCGAATGGTGCAGGCTCGAAGGGCCGAATGGCCTCTACTCCTGCACCTATTGTCTATGTTTCTATGTTTCGATGAGTACACAGGGTTATTAATTTCGAAAAAAGGTGCACTCTATCCAAAATATAATTACATAAGCAATAGTAGAGCCATTCCCATTTTAAAACTGTTTGGTGGATTAAGTTTTATTTTGTAATTTTGGGATCAAAAATAAAAGTTTAGCTTCAGATAAACGTGTCAAATTAAGGAATGTGAAAACAAGGCCATTTTGTTCCACTCCAGAAAGCCTTTTAAAGCTTAAATGTAAAGTTACATTTTAATATGAACATTGGAACAAGTTAGAAAAAGCAGTTTATAAGAGAAATAAATAAAATGCTACGACACAGGGACGTTTTACCTGGAGGCATTTAGTAATATTTGATGATTAATGAGGGGGAGAGGGGACCTTACAATTAGACGACTGTTTAAAAAACCTGTAAACATCCGTATTATTAGGTTTGGCGTGGAAAATTGTTTTATTTTAAAGTATAAACGGAGAATAAAGCTTCTCTCTTCATTGTTGGACAACCTGCCACCATTTTCTCTATAATGCCGAGGCCTTGGCCGACAAATCCCTCACCAAACGCGTATAAAACCTGAAACTAATAGGATCTACAGCAACCCAACGACCCCTTCCCGCAAAAAAACATTTCCCCTCTCGCTTCCCCGCACTTCCAAGTGTAGAAACTCACCCGCAGGCTCTCAGCGAAGTTTCCTGAGAGCCTCATGCCGACCGGGAGCGGCTGGGAGGCGGGCGCCTCGCTAGGAAACACCGAGGCTCGGCTGAGGCGAGAAGATTTCGACGCAGACGGTGGACGAGTGGCGCGGATTATCGGGAAGGTCGAGTGAGTTGTGATTCGATCCGATCGCGAGGTAAAACGACACTTTAGGGTGGGAATAGACGATTAAAAGGCCGTTGGGAAGCGGTGTTTCCGGTGAGTGAGGGCTAGGCCGCAAGCACCACAACGCCTTCGAACAGCTCGAGCCGAGCGTCGTCGCTTTCTCCCCTCTCTGGGACCGCCAAAAAAAACCCCACTGCCTCGGGCATTTCCGTGGCAACGGCGGGGGGCGGGGGGGCGGGGTTTCCGAGAGTTAATGTATGCGAGGAGCCGAACGGCCCGAACCCCGCCCCCTTGCCGGCACCCCGACCAATCGGCGGCGGGCTGCCCGCGTTCGGCCGGCCTGATTACCATACGGTGACGTCCGAGTCCCTGCCGCGGCAGCCGGGCGACCCCGCGGCCGTCTGAAATCTATAAAACGCGGCGCACAAGCCAGAGAGCCTTCAGATGCGCTTTGAGCGCACTCGGAGCGGGAGGGGAAAAACAAGGGGGAAGTAGTGATAGTAATAGTAATAGCAGTAATAACAATAATGAGGCGTCGGTAGAAGGGGTAAAAAAAGAACGGTTCCGCACGGTCGTGGACCGGTTTGTGTAGGGGGGAAAAAGCCCTTTTTTTTCATTTTTCGAGGAAACCGAGAGCGCGTTGTTTCCCCCTCTCCCTCCCGCCCCCCTCTAACGCGACGACGCCCGGCTGCTGGGAGTTTGAACCATGCAAGGACCTCCTTCCGGAGACAGCGCATGCCCACTGCGCCTCATCAGAAGGGTTCAGTTTGGTATCCTGAGCCCAGATGAAATGGTACGTCTTGCAACTTGTAATAATATAGATATATATATATATTATAGTTTTGTGTTCTGTCAAATGAATTGAGAAGAATACATTTTATGAATGAATGAATGAAATACGTTTGTTGTCATTGCACAATACTGTGCAACGAAATTCCATTGCATCTCCTCCGGTTAAAAAGATACAAACACGACAACCATTGACACATATGTACACTTATTAGTAAAAATAATAAATAAGTATTTAAAAAGGATTTTAAGAGAATGTTGCATTTCTTGGAATTACATTTTGCTTCCCCAGTGTTCTCTGTTGGAATTAAGCTCTTTTATCGCACATGGGTAGAAACTATTTTTTAGTCTACATCAGAGACCTGAATCGCCTCCCAGAGGGTAGCAGAGTGAAAAGGTGGTTGGCAGGGTGGGATGTGTCCTGCTTGATGTTTGTGGCCCGGCGCAAGCATCGGGCCCTATATATATATCATCCAAGGAGGGCAGTTGAGCGTTTGTAATGCTCTGTGCAGTTTTTATAACTCTCTGCAGCGCCCTCCTCTCAGATTCAGATTCAGATTCAGATTCAATTTTAATTGTCATTGTCAGTGTACAGTACAGAGACAACGAAATGCATTAGCCACAGTGCAGCTAGCAAACCACACCAGGATGCCATAGGAGAGGACACTTTCCACGGCGCATCGGTAGAAGGACAGCAGCAGCGGCTGTGAGACGTTTGCTCTCCGCAGAGACCTCAGGAAATACAGCCGCTGCTGTGACATCTTCACGAGAGTGACGGTGTTCATTTGCCATTTGAGGTCCTGGGAGATGTTTATTTCCAGGAACTTAAAGCTAGTGACTCTCTCCACATGTCTCCTTTGATGTATAAAGGAGCAGGTTCCTCTCTCCTCTTCCTCCTGAAGTCAACGACCAGTTCTTTTGTCTTTGATGGGTTATTAGCCAAGAGTCATATGTGTGCGTGTGTGTACATACACACAAGGGATTTGCCTTGGTGCAAGAATATGCAATTAAAAAATGAAACATTATATTATAACATGTGAAGAAGAAGAATGAAATAAAAATACCAGAGCAAAAAAGACTTTTGGCTGCTGAGTAGAACTACTACTGCTCGTGGGGGGGGAGGGGGGAGGTCTCCATGTCAAGTCAAGTTTTATTCGATACATACACATACGAGGTGTGCAGTGAAATGAAAAGTGGCAATGCTCGCGGACTTTTGTGCAAAAAGACAAACAAACAAACAACTAAACAAACTATAAACACAATCACATATTCTTTTGCATTTTAAATATTGTGGGCGGAAGGAAAAGCATGGACTGTGGTGGCTTTGACACTTTAGTTAAAGAGTCATTTGTTGTCATGTGTCCCAGATAGAACAATTAAATCCTTGCATGCTGCAGCACAACACAATATGGTACGTCTTGCAACTTGTAATAATATAGATATATATATTATATTTTTGTTCTGTCAAATGAATTGAGAAGAATAAATTTTATTAGCCAACAGTCATATGTGTGTGTGTACGTACATACATGCATACAAGGGATATGCCTTGGCGCAAGGATAATGGCTCGATATGCTATTAAAAAAATGAAACATTATATTGTGAATGTGTGAATATGTGAAGAAGAATGAAATAAAAATACCAGAGCAAAAAAGGAGACTACTGCTGCTCGTGTGTGGGTGGGGGGGGGGGACCTGCTCGTGGGGTGGAGAGGAGGAGGGAGCTGTCTCTATGTCTGGCTGTGGTGGCTTTGACACTTTAGTTAGAGTCATTTGTAGCCGTGTGTCCCAGATAGAAGAATTAAATCCTTGCATGCTGCAGCACAACACAATATGTAAACATAGTACACTGTAAACAATACGAGAGAGAAAAAGAAAAACTCAGTGTGTTTGTGTGTGTATATATGCATATACGATATATATGATATCCACACACACACACATATATATGTATGTGTATGTGCACACACGCATATTTATTTGTACATATATAATTATACGTGTGTGTGTATATATATATTTTCACACACTGAACTTTTCAGTGGGTGGAAAATAAACCTTAGAGTAGCAATGTTACAAAATTTTGAGATTTAGAAAATCAAGTCTGCAATTTATCCCATCAGATAAGTTTAATTTGACACCTAATTCACTTTCATATCTCAAGTATTTAAAAAGTTATGGCCATTTTCATACTCGGAAATTAGCATCTTGTTCCCTATTGATTTTCTATGGACATAACAAAAAAGCTGTGATCGTGGACAGTCAAAAGCCCATAACTTTCTTAAAAATTAAGAGAACTGAATGAAATTTTCAGTTATCATAGATTGAAGCATTCTGAAACAAATATAAAATAATCTTACTTGGATGACCTGAAATTAAAGCATATAATTAGTTAGTTACCCAATTGTAGCTAATTCCAAACTTCAATTACTAGATCTAAACATCTATCCATTTCTTAAGAAATGATTAACATTTTTAAATAGCCTAAGTGTCCAAATAATATTCACAAAGAATTCACAATAAAACATGATTTTTAAATCTCATTTACATTAATTTATAGGCCAAATGGAAGGAATTTAGTGTTTAATACCTGTAAATTAATGGCCATTTAAATCAGCTTTCGAGTGGGATCCTGTGGAACACGCTGGTTTAGAACGTTCACATTGTGGTAGATTTGTGCCCCCATATGCCCAGAAAAATATTGCGGGATTTAATGGGCCCCAAATTAGCTACTCGCAACATTAAACTTTGTATAAAGGGATCTTAAGAAGCCCTTTTTAACGTAAAAATAAACAACCTACCTTCCGTTGTCCCCTGTATGAGATCCGGCCCGTTGTCGGCGGTCGCGGGTTTAGAGGTTAATTTTTAACCTACTATAACAATACTATAAACCCGTTAAAAGTAAAAATAGCTCAAGCGACAGAATCTTCCAGCGATTTTTCGTCACCAATTAACTAGGCTGAACAAGCTCGATTTGAACAGCCTAGGGAAAATCGCGTTTTAAACCCGCCCCCCTCTAAACGGCGGCAAAATCGCGCACACGGGCTGGGACAGACCTTCAGCGACGCTTCAGGTAGGTTTTGCAACATACCTACTTAGAGTGTGTGTGTGTGTATATATAATATATATGTGCATATATTTTATTTATTTTTTATAGATGTATAGATAGATAAAGATATATACACATATATATAATATGCACGTGTACTCTAAGTTTTTTTTTCACCCACTGAAAAGTTCAGTGTGTATATGTACACACACACACACATACTGTAAGGTTTGGGGGGAGAGATAAATATTAACCATTTTTCCCACACACAAATAAAAGAGCATGTTATATATCGACTATTTGTGCACTTAAAAAAAAATAAAAAAGTCTTCTATGTGAGTGCTTTTAAAGCTCCCCCCCCCCTTTGTATTGTGACACTTTGCTGAACTTTGAAACTAATTTCTTCATCTCTTCTTTTTTTGAGGATGGGATTTAAAAAAATAATAATCATTCTGATCAAATTGTGAAAGAAATTATGGTTGAAGGGGTTCCAGTTTTGCAAAAAGAGTGTTTATTATACGATTCAAGTGTGTAAAGTGAACTTTTGGGATTTTTCCCCCCCCTCCCAATGGATCAACTGGGATGTGAGTATGTAGTCTTTGAGTGGAAGAGCGTTATAACCGTTGCAGTGTATTTTTTCTTAAAATGTAAAAAATGACATTTATCTGAAGCAATCTTTTAACATTGTTTAAGAATTCTTCCTAATGTTCTTGGTGTATTGTGCAAAATAATCCATTCATTGTAAACTTAATTTGAAGTTTTGCTTTTCATGCCTAGGCAGAACCATTCTGTCGATGAGGTCTACTGTGATTTTTACCAACTTCTGTACAAAACAAAGCCTTTCACTGTACCCCTCGGTACAAGTGACAATAAAGTATCGCTGAATTGAATAATTTGAGCTTCCTTATGCTGCCGATGAGTAGGAATAAAATTATAGAGAATAAAGCTATTTAGTCCATTAAATTCGACCTCTTCTTGCTTCTCACTCCCCGCCCCCTTGTATTTATCACGTTGGAAGCTAAAAAAGGTGTGTGGGTCTCCCAGTGTAACTTAACCACAATTGTCCTTCAGCTTTTCACTGTAACAAGTGACAATAAGTTAAAGCGAACATTGAATTTATCCCTCGTTCTGCCCTATATCTCTCTCTTTCCCCCCCCCCCCCCCCCCCCATCAAATATTGTCCATTTCATCCATTTCTCCAAATTTGTCAGTAATTCCCACAGGTTAATATTTCATTGCCATGCCAAGCAGCCCCATTGTAACGTAGCAAACTTGAGCAGGCTTGTATTCTTGATATGAAAGTGTGCTGCAAGCATCTCACTCAATGCAACAAGGTCGGCTGCTGATGTTTGTCAGTCCCGCAGCAAAAACCGCGAATCCCAGGCTCACCGACCCCTTCGTCTGGGAACGAGGGTTGTCGGGGACGTTTTACACGGTTCAGTATAAAGGATTGTATCATTCTGTAGCTGCCGATTGCGTTTGGATTGACTACGTGCCAGGGTGTGAGTCACAGCAGTGGCTGACGAGCAGTGATTGTAAATGAGCTTCTATCCTGATGGCAGCCGGCTTCATCGAACACCTCGGGCTTCAACAGCTGGATCCTATGCAGCAGACAGAACTTACCATTGGCCGTTAAGGTTGCTGAACTTGTCTGAAGTTGCTTAAGCCTGGAATTTAGGAACCGATTCGTGAGATTCTTCAGCGCTTCCTCCGTAACTTTCTCTCATTCTTGATGTTGGACAAATGGACCTCTTACTCCGCAGTCACCTGACTGATCTGCAGTGGGATTGTGTCATCGGGACACCGACATTTCGGCCCTGTTCACCAGGGATTTGGCATTTGTGTTGTCCAGGTTTTGGGCGGGAAGGGTTGCTTCACCTCCACCCTGGCTAGATTATCCTGGCACCTCGCTGAACTGATCGCTTGTCTGGCCCACACCTTGTGTGGAACATCAGTCCATGGCTTGCTGCTTGACATCACTGCCTGTAACACAGGCCCTGTAATTGTTATGTAACACATCCCAGGAAGGTGTGAGAACTGTGGGAGATGGACTTGTATCCATGCAGGTATGGGCTTACCCCCAGCACTCTCTTCTCTCTGAGTTGGCGTGTATGTTAGTTTTTCAGATTGTCACAATAAAAAAACAAAACAATTGCCTGTAAATAAAACTTCTACGCTGTGAGTTTTTTCCTGTTACTTTCCCGCTGCTGCTGGCTGTACACTGAGCTTAGTAATAAATACACAAAAAGCAAGTGTGGACCTCGCCCCCTCTGCCTGACCTGTCCTGTCCATCATTAAAAGCAGGGCTGCACACGCACGCACAAGTGCAGCTGATAACCCATGCTGGGCATTTATAACAATTACAGCACGGAACCAGGCCATCCCGGCCCTTCTAGTCCGAGCCGAACACTTATTCTCACCTAGTCCCATCTACCTGCACTCAGACCATAACCCTCCATTCCTTTCCCATCCATATACCTATCCAATTTATTTTTAAATGATAAAATCGAACCTGCTTCCACCACTTCCACTGGGAGCTCATTCCACACAACTACCACTCTCTGAGTAAAGAAGTCACCCCTAAACTTCTGTCCCTTAATTCATTTGACAGCACTGGGCCTGTACTCACTGGAGTTTGGCAGGGTGAGGGGGGGAACATCATTAACACTTACCAAATAGAGAAAGGCCAGCATCGAGAGTTTGTTACCACTAGTGGGAGAGTCTGGGGCCGGAGGGCACAGTCTCAGAGTAAAAGGACGTACATTTAGAAAGTAGATGAGGGATTTCTTTAGTCGGAGAAATGCAAACCTGTGCAATTCATTGCCACAGACGACTGTGCAGGTCAAGCCATTGGGTATTTTTAAAGCGGAAATCGACAGATTCTTGGTTAGTAGGGATGTCAAAGGTTATGTGGAGAAAGCGATGGGTTTAAGAGGGAAAGATAGATCAGCCATGATTGAATGGTGGATGGGCTGAATAGCCTACTTCTGCTCCCATGACTTACGAACTTATGGTGGAGCCACTGACTCCCAGCACCCGAGTCCTTGAATTTTCCCCACACGTAACGATTCTGTAGCGATATAAACGGGGACATTATCACACCATGAAACATCGTGCAAGTTACTAAAAGTTAATTCCTCATTAAATCTGCTCCCTCTCACATAAGAAGCAGAGGTGGATGTAATTAGCAGGAAGAGAATTATGTAAATATAATTGGCATCGCATGTTATTACTACTGGGGGAGTCCAGAACCAGCGGTCACAGTCTAACAATAAGGGGTCGGCCATTTAGGACTGAGATGAGGAAAAACCTTTTCACCCAGAGAGTTGTGAATCTGTGGAATTCTCTGTCACAGACGGCAGTGGAGGCTGATTCACTGGATGTTTTCACGAGAGAGTTGGGGCTAATGGAATCGAGGAATGTGGGGGAAAAAGCCGAAACAGGATACTGATTTTGGATGATCAGCCATGATCATATTAAATGGCGGTGCTGGCTCGAATGGCCTACACCTATTTTCTATGTTGGGGGATGTCTAATAGTAGCAGTGGTGTTGCTGCCTCAGTGTCAGAGACCCGGGTTCGATCCTGACTACGGGTTCTGTCTGTGTGGAGTTTGCACGTTCTCCCAGTGACCTTCACCTCTGTGGGTTTTCTCCCACACTCCAAAGACGATCAGGTTAGTTCATCATTTGGCTGTGGTAAATTGTAAATTGTCCTTAGTGTGTAGGATAGTGCTAGTATACAGGGTGATCGCTGGCTGGCATGGACTCGGTGGGCCGAAGGGCCTGTTTCCATGCTGTATCTCTAAAGTCTCTCAGTAATTAATCTGCCTTTGGTTGGGAGTGTAGTTCTTTGTTTGAGGGCGAGTATAATGACATCCTAATCGGCCTCCACTAAAGGTCTTGCTTTGGTGGGGAGGACAGGTGGGCAATGGGGCTGGGAGGAAAGTTGTGTGCGGGAGGGATTTGGTCAAATTCCACAATCGGAGACTGCGGGAAAGAGCCCACCCGATTCCACACCAACCAGCGATCCCCGCACACTAATGGGCCTGTCCCACTTGCGTGACTTTTTCGGCGACTGCCGGCACCCGATGTAGGTTGCCGAAAAATTTCAATATGTTGAAAATCCAGCGGCGACCAGAAAGACGCTACGAGTCTTTGGGCGACTGAGGAGTCCACTCACGACCATAAAGGCGACATGTCGCGGGGTGATGCCTATATGATCGCGAGTCATCGCCCAAAGAGTCGTACCTTGTTCTGGTCGTCGCTGGATTTTCACCACTTTTGGCGACCTGCAACGACCCATGATGTGTGCCGGCAGTCGCCGAAAAAGTCACGTAAGTGGGACAGGCCCAATGCACTATCCTACACACACTAGGGACAATTTACTTTTTTTTTTAAAATATATAGAAAGCCAATGAACAAGTTCAAGTGAGTTTATTGTCATGTGTCCCTGATAGGACAATGAAATTCTTGACATACAAACCTATACGTCTTTGTAATGTGGGAGGGAACCGAAATCTCGGAGAAACCCCACCCAGGTGACGGGGAGAACGGACAGACTCCGTACACACAGCACCGGTAGTCGGGATCGAACCCAGGGTGCTGGCACTGAGAGGCAGCAACTCTACCGCTGCGCCACCCTCGTGTCTAAAACGTTGGCAGACGTGATGGATAAAGAAACCGCTGACGTTTCTTCTCTCGTTGTCCCCAGAAACGCATGTCCGTGACTGAAGGTGGGATAAAGTACTCGGAGACCACCGAGGGTGGCAGGCCGAAGCTGGGGGGGCTGATGGACCCCAGGCAAGGCGTGATCGAGCGGACGGGAAGATGCCAGACATGCGCGGGTAAGCACCTTACTGTGGGGGGTGGGGGCGGGGGGGTAACATTTATTTCAAGAGGACTGGAATACAAAAGCAGAGATGTAATGCTGTGGCTCTATAAGGTGCTGGTCAGGCCGCATTTGGAATACTGTAAGCAATTCTGGGCCCCATAATCTGAGGATGGATGTGCTGTATTCATAGCAAAAGGATTTGAGTATAAGTGTAGGGAGGTTCTCCTGCAGTTGTACAGGGTCTTGGTGAGACCACACCTGGAGTATTGCGTACAGTTTTGGTCTCCTAATCTGAGGAAAGACATTCTTGCCATAGAGGGAGTACAGAGAAGGTTCACCAGACTGATTCCTGGGATGGCAGGACTTTCGTATGAAGAAAGACTGGATAGACTCGGCTTGTACACGCTAGAATTTAGAAGATTGAGGGGGGATCTTATAGAAACTTACAAAATTCTTAACGGGTTGGACAGGCTAGATGCAGGAAGATTATTCCCGATGTTGGGGAAGTCCAGAACTAGGGGTCACCGTTTAAGGATAAGGGCGAAGTCTTTTAGGACCGAGATGAGAAAAACATTTTTCACACAGAGAGTGGTGAATCTGTGGAATTCTCTGCCACAGTAGGTAGTTGAGGCCACAGTTCATTGGCTATATTTAAGAGGGAGTTAGATGTGGTCCTTGTGGCTAAAGGGATCAGGGGATATGGAGAGAAGGCAGGGATGGGATACTGAGTTGGATGATCAGCCATGATCATATTGAATGGCGGTGCAGGCTCGAAGGGCCGAATGGCCCACTCCTGCACCTATTTTCTATGGCTCTGGGGAGGGTCCAGAGGAGGCTTACAAGAATGATCCCAGGAATGAGTGGGTTGACATATGATGAGCGTTTGTCGGCACTGGGCCTGTACTCGCTGGAGTTTAGAAGGATGAGGGGGGACCTCATTGAAACTTACAGAATAGTGAAAGGCCTGGATAAAGTGGATGTGGAGAGGATGTTTCCACTGGTGGGAGAGTCTAGGACCAGAGGGCACAGCCTCAGAATTAGAGGGCGATCTTTTAGAGTGCAGCGTGGGTTCACTGTTAATTCCCGGGATGGCAGGACCGACATGTGATGAAAGAATGGATCGACTGGGCTTGTATTTACTGGAATTTAGAAGGATGAGAGGGCATCTTATAGAAACATAAAATTATTAAGGGATTGGACAGGCTAGATGCATGAAAAATGTTCCCCATGTTGGGGGAGTCCAGAACCAGGGGGTCACACACAGTTTAAGAATAAGGGGTCGGCCATTTAGGACTGAGATGAGGAAAAACCTTTCTCACCCAGAGAGTTGTGAATCTGTGGAATTCTGTGCCACAGTAGGCAGTGGAGGCCAATTCACTGGATGTTTTCAAGAGAGAGTTAGATTTAGCAAAGCAGGAGAAAGTTGTGCAACATCGCACACGTTAGGAGCGGTCTTGAGCAAGAGAGAGCTTGCATTTGCGTAGATAGACACAAAATGGGTAGTGATTCTGGATGATCAGCCATGATCATATTGAATGGTGGTGCTGGCTCGAAGGGCCAAATGGCCTACTCCTGCACCTATTTTCTATGTTTCTATCTCTCAGTGTGTCCAGCACACACCGTCATCCCTAATTGATGTGTTGTTGCCAGCCTGGAGTTGGATCGCGTCTCGTTTATTCCCGTGGTTTGTGTCATCTCAGGGAGAGGATCCAATTAGTCTCGGTTTACTGTGGTTGGAGGGATCCCGGTTTAAATATAGCTGGTGCCTGTTCTCAGAGGCAAGGCTGGGTCTCCAGGGAAACGTCTCGCCCCCCGTGTTGTTGAGTGCCCGAGTTCCGTTCTGCTCCCTCTTCAGTACAGTGGGTAATGGGATCCCACACGGAGAGCAGCAGGTTGGCGCTGGCATCGTGACTCGATGCGTTGAACCGCTCCTAATAAAGGGTTTAAGGAGGAACTGCAGAGGCTGGAAAATCGAAGTTAGACAAAAATGCTGGGGTAACTCAGCGGGACAGGCAGCATCTCCGGAGAGAAGGAATGGGTAACGATTCGGGTAGAGACCCTTCTTCCGACATGTATTGTCTTTCCGCTGACTGGTTAGCACGCAACAAAAAAGCCTTTTCACCTGTATATGCGTACGAAGGAACTGCAGATGCTGGGTTAAAGTGAAGATAGGCACAAAATGCTGGAGTAACTCAGCGGGACAGGCAGCATCTGTGGAGAGAAGGAATGGGTGGCGTTTCGGGTCGAGACCCTTCTTCACTGCACCTGAGTGCATGTTGGGATGGTGGCTGGGCTTATTGCCTGCTGGTAGACAGAAGTGCTGGAGAAACTCAGCGGGTGCAGCAGGATCTATGGAGCGAAGGAAATGGGCAAACCCTTCTTCAGGCTGATGGAGGGTGGGGGGAGGGGGGTGGGGAGAAGAAAGGAAGAGCAAGAGCCCGAGGGCTGAGGGAGAGCTGAGAAGGGGAGGAGACAGCAAAGGCTACCGGAAATGATTGCCTGCTGCCTTGCTTTGCCGTGGTTGGTGGCAGGGTGCAGAGACGGGACCCGCGGACCCGCCCCCCTGACGAGGTGTGTGTTTGCAGGCAACATGACGGAGTGCCCGGGCCACTTCGGCCACATCGAGCTGGCCAAACCTGTCTTCCACGTCGGCTTCCTGACCAAGACCATGAAGGTCCTGCGATGCGTCTGCTTCTTCTGCTCCAAGCTGCTGGTCGATTCGGTAAGCGGCCGTCTACGCTGTTCGTCACCCTGGTGGGGGGGGGGGGGGGGTAGAGGCAGGCGAGGGTGGTCCTCGTGACCTTCATCTCCCCGTCCCACGCATTTATCAGGCTTTCCGTCTCTCCTTGAGAAGAAGCTCGGCCCAACTTGTCCCAGCTACACTAGTCCCAGAGTGATACAGTGTGGAAACAGGCCCTTCAGCCCAACTTGTCCCAGCTACACTAATCATAGAGTGATACAGTGTGGAAACAGGCCCTTCGGCCCAACTTGCCCACACCAGCCCAACATGTCCCAGCTACACTAGTCCCACCTGCCTGCGCTTGGTTCATATCCCTCCAAACCTGTCCTATCCATGTACCTGTCTAACTGCTTCTTAAACGTTGGGATAGTCCCAGCCTCAACTACCTCCTCCGGCAGCTTGTTCCATACACCCACCACCCTCTGTGTGGAAAAAGTTACAACCTTAGATTCCTATTAAATCTTTTCTCCCTTCACCTTAAACCTACGTCCTCTGGTCCCCAGGGATCAGAGGACATAGGTTTAAGGTGAAGGGGGAAAAGATTTAATAGGAATCTGAGGTTGTAACTTTTTCTCTTTTTTTTGTGCTCTTTTCTCTCTCCCTCTAGAACAATCCCAAGATCAAAGACATCCTGATCAAGTCGAAGGGCCAGCCGCGGAAACGGCTGACACACGTGTACGACCTGTGCAAGGGCAAGAACATCTGCGAGGGTGGCGAGGAGATGGACAACAAGTTTGGAGTGGAGCAGCAGGAGGGTGAAGAGGACCTGACCAAGGAGAAGGTAACCCTGGCTCAGTGTGGAAACGGCAAGGCCAGTTAGTCTTTAGCAATCGGGAGCTCACGCAGACCAAAGATCCTATAGGGAGGTTTCACGGCAGTCGGGTCACGACCCATGACCCGTACTGTTGCTAGGCTACTCCAAATGGATTACACGCGATGAACTGCAGGTAGGCAGTTGTTTCCAGCGTAGCGGGCCTGTTAAAACCCGCTGAAATTGTCAATGTTTGCGCTGTAAATAATTATGGAAATCGGGATAAGCGTGAGAGACATTTAGCCTACTTCAGAATTCCAAAAGTGAGGAGAAATGACGGTAGATAGAAGCGAGAGCTGAAGGGACAACAACAGCCAGAGTGCTTGGCGAACATTGGCCGTTTGCTCTCTGCATTTCATCAACAGTAAGGCATTATTTGTCGTTTTTCTTGATTCCTTTGGCATCTCAAAAGTTTCAGAAGTGATAAATCTGGCTGTAATTTATTTTTAATCGCCCATGGATCTCGTGGGTTTTTACATACAGAATGAAAACGCATCTGAAGAAAAATTTACAGCCAGATTTATCACTTCTGAGAATTTTTAGATACCAAATGAATCAAGAAAAAAACACAAATAATGCCTTACTTGATGAAATGCAGTGAGCAAATGCGATAATTCCCAATATTTTCAATGTTTACCAAGCACTTTAGCTGCTGTAGTCCCTTCAGTTCTCGCTTCTCTTTACCTTCATTTCGCTTCACTGAAGTTGGGTACATGTCTCTCACACTTACCCCGACTCCCACAAATTTTTTCAGCACAAAAATTCAACATTTTGGCGGTTTTTAACAGGTAGGAAAGTACTCGTTTCTTGCATTAATAACATATACCAGAAGTTACGGATGTCTTCCAGTTGGATTTAGCGGCTCCATGCGTCGAGCCCTATGACCCAGTGACTTTTCGTGCAACCCCCCTATAGCAGAGCAAGATGGCCTACTCCTACGCAAAACACGTAGTACGGTCGTGGGCAGATTCATGGGTGATTATGGGAGCCATTTTAGCAACCAGCCTCTGGCCAAAGATCGGATCTTTGCTTCCGCCTCCGCTGCCGTATCTTCGCAAGTCTTTGACTTGGGCGGGGAGAGAGGGTGCGCGGCCCGGGGGAGAGGGAGGTGCGCGGCCTGGGGCAGCGGGGAGAGGGAGTGCGCGGCCTGGGGCAGCGGGGAGAGAGGAGGGGAGTAGTGCAAGTGGGGTAGTGGTGGCACAGGAGGGTTGGGTGAGGGAGAGAGCAAAGATCTCAGAGCAGAGCTCTGCTACAAGATCTTTGGGAGAGAGAGGTGGGTAGGGGCCGGGGTACAGAGAGCAGCGTGGGGAGAGATGTGGGGTCGGGGGTGGTGGGTTAAGGGGCTACAGCAGGAGGGGGGGAGTGCCGGGGGGGGGGGGGGGGGGGGGGGGGAGAGTTGAGGGGTGGGATAGGGCCGTGTGTGTGTGTGAAGTTGCGGGGAGGTTTACAATGTTTATTATTTAATGTCCCTTGTCTAGTCTGAAATAGAGTTGATCATTGGATATAAAGATCAGAAGAAATATAATTGTGTGTGTTATATGATTATATACATTTATATCACATTCATGTATGTGTGTTTATAAACATTTTATTCTTTAACAAGAATTATCAGAAGTATGAACTAACAGAATTATGAATCTAACCCTATATCACGCACAAAAACTCTTCCCCCGCAACGTTGATTACCCTGCGAGTCGGGTCGGGTCAGGTAGGCTCCGGTTACTAAAATGGGCGGGGGGAAATGCCCAGGATCCCCTCCGTAGCGTACTACACGTCAGCCCATTGCATTTCGCAGGAGTGGTCTATCTTGCTCCGCTATAGGATCTTTGACACAGACCAAGTTGGACTGAGCAAAATCGGGTAATGGGCTCGGCTGGTTGGGACCCCCCACCCCCTCTGCAGCCCCCTGTACTGGGAACTACCTCTACTCACTGGAGTTTCGAAGGATGAGGGGGCACCTCATTGAAACTTACAGAATAATGAAAGGCATAGATAGAGTGGATGTGGAGAGGATTGGGAGAGTCTAGGACCAGAGGTTATAAGCTCAGAATTAAAGAATGTTCCTTTAGAAAGAAGATGAGGAGGAATTTCTTTAGCCAGAGGGTGGTGGATCTGTGGGATTCTTTGCCACAGACGGCTGTGGAGGCCACAAGTCAGTGGATGTTTTTAAGGCAGCGATAGATAGTTTCTTAATTAGTACAGATGTTAAGGGTTATGGGGAGAAGGCAGGAGAATGGGGTTCGGAGGGAGAGATAGATCAGCCATGATTGAATGGCGGAGTAGACTTGATGGGCAGAATGGCCTAATTCTGCGCCTATCACTTATGAACAGGGTGTAGGAAGGTTTAACCCAAAGATAGACACAAAATGCTGGAGAAACTCAGCGGGTGCAGCAGCATCTATGGAGCGAAGGAAATAGGCAACGTTTCGGGCCGAAACCCTTCTTCAGACGTGTAGGAAGGAACTGCAGACGCTGGTTTAACCCAAAGATAGACACAAAATGCTGGAGTAACTCAGTGTGACAAGCAGCATCTCGGGAGAGAAGGAATGGGTGATGTTTTGGGTCGAGACCTTTCTTCAGACAACAAGTCACGGGAAAGGGAAACGAGATTTAGACGATGTAGAGAGATAAAGAACAATGAATGAAAGATATGTAACAAATTAACAATGATAAAGGAAACGGGCCATTGTTAGCTGTTTGTTGGGTGAAAACGAGAAACTAGTGCGACTTGGGTGGGGGAGGGATAGAGAGAGGGGGAATGCCGGGGCTACCTGAAGTTAGAAAAATCAATATTTGTACCACTGGGCTGTAAGCTGCCCAAGCGAAATACGAGATGTTGTTCTTCCAATTTGCGTTCATCCTCACTCTGACAATGGAGGAGACGTAGGACAGAAAGGTCTGTGCGTGTGTGTGTGTCGGAAGGAACTGCAGAGGCTGGTTTAAACCAAAGATAGACACAAAATGCAGGAGTAACTCAGCGGGACAGGCAGCGTCTCTGGAGAGAAGGAATGGGTGGCGTTTCGGGTCGAGACCCTTCTTCAGAGTGAGTTCTGTGTGAGAACGGGATGGAGAATTAAAGTGTTTAGCAACCGGGAGATCAGGTAGGTTCAGGCGTACTGTTTGTTGGGTGAAAACTAGAAGCTGGTGCGACTGGTGAACGGGGTCCATTGTTATCTTGACTTGGTCTCATCGCACGTGCGCTCTCTCTCACTCTCTCTCTCTCTCTCTCCCCCCCCCCCTTCCCCAGGGCCACGGGGGCTGCGGCCGCTACCAGCCCCGCATCCGGCGGGTGGGCCTGGAGCTGTACGCGGAGTGGAAGCACGTGAACGAGGACTCGCAGGAGAAGAAGATCCTGCTGAACCCCGAGCGGGTGTACGAGATCTTCAAGCGCATCACGGACGAGGAGTGCATGATCCTGGGCATGGACCCCAAGTACGCCAAGCCCGAGTGGATGATCCTCACCGTGCTGCCCGTCCCCCCGCTGTCAGTGCGGCCCGCCGTCGTCATGCAGGGCTCCGCCAGGAACCAGGTACCTGCTCCGCTGGGGGGCCGGACCGGGGCGGTGTAGAGGCACTGAGTGTAGAGGCTGGAGGTGGGCGGAGTACTGAGGCACTGGGTTGATGAGGCTGGGGATCCGGAGTGTAGAGGCTGGGAGACTGAGGCACTGAGTATGGAGGCTGGGAGACTGAAGCACGGAGTATGGAGGGGCGGCGAGGATGCTGAGGGTGGTGAGAGGGGCCTGGGGCGTGCAGAGTTTGAGTGAATGGTAGTGAGCGAGGGGGACGGTGGGTGGGGGGTTAGCAAAGTGGGGCGGGGGTGAGGGAGGGGGGACGGTGGTGGGGGGTTGGCGAGAGTGGGGGCGGGTGGTGAAGTGCGAGGGGCCAGGGGGGGCGGGTGGGATGCTGAGGGTGGTGAGGGGCAAGGGGCGTTCGTAGAGTGGGGGGGGGGGGGGGGGGGAACAGAGGGAGGTGAGCGAGGGGGGGAACGGTGGTGGGATGCTGAGGGTGGTGAGGTGAGAGGAGCTAGGGGCGTGCGGGGAGGGGGAGGGGGGAACGGTGGTGGGATGCTGAGGAGCCTGGGGCGTAGGGGGAGTGAGGGGCGGGATGACGCTGGTACTCGGGGTCACGGCTGGGACGCTGCGTGGAGATGTAACACCGCTCGGCCCCTCGTTGACAGGATGACCTGACGCACAAGCTGGCGGACATCGTGAAGATCAACAACCAGCTGCGGCGCAACGAGCAGAACGGCGCGGCGGCCCACGTCATCGCCGAGGACGTCAAGCTGCTGCAGTTCCACGTGGCCACCATGGTGGACAACGAGCTGCCCGGCCTGCCCAGGGTACGTGTGCACGGGGCAACTGCAGCGAGACACACAAGGCTGGAGTCAGCAGGACAGGCAGCAGCTCTGGAGAGAAGGAATGAAACATGGAAACATAGACAATAGGTGCAGGAGTAGGCCATTCGGCCCTTCGAGCCAGCACCGCCATTCAATGTGATTATGGCTGATCATCCACAGTCAGTACCCCGTTCCTGCTTTTCCCCACATCCCTTGATTCCGTTAGTCCTAAGAGCTAATTCTAACTCTTCAAAACATCCAGTGAATTGGCCTCCACTGCCTTCTGAGACAGAGAATTCCACAGATTCACAACTCTCTGGGTGAAAAGGTTTTTCCTCATCTCAGTACTAAATGGCCGACCCCTTATTCGTAAACAATGGCCCCTCGTTCTGGGCTCCCCCAACATCGGGAACTAGTTTCCTGCGCCTGCCGTGCCCAAACCCTTAATAATCTTATGCGTTTCAATCCAGGCCTCTCATCTTTCTAAATTTCAGCTCGGGACCCTTCTTTGCACCCAAAAGTTGAATTCTCTGCCACAGAAGGCAGTGGAGGCCAATTCACTGGATGTTTTCAAGAGAAAATTAGATTTAGTACTTGGGGCTAAGGCAATCGAGGGATATGGGGAGAAAGCAGGAACGGGGTACTGATTGTGGATGACCGTTTTGAATGGCGGTGCTGGCTGGAAGGGCCGAATGGCTTACTCCTGGCACCTATTTTCTATTTTTCCATGCAAGATGTTCTCCAGGATTGCTGCCTGACCCGCTGAGTTGCTCCAGCACTGTGTGTCCTTTGATGAATCTGACAATCTTTTGCATTCACCCCCCTTCAGGCGATGCAGAAGTCGGGCCGTCCCCTGAAGTCCCTGAAACAGCGACTGAAGGGCAAGGAGGGCCGTGTCCGTGGCAACCTGATGGGCAAGCGAGTGGACTTCTCCGCGCGTACCGTCATCACCCCCGACCCCAACCTCTCCATCGACCAGGTCGGGGTGCCACGCTCCATCGCTGCCAACATGACCTTCCCCGAGATCGTCACCCCCTTCAACATCGACAGGTGCCAGCACTGTTTAGTTTAAATTACCCTCGCCTGTAGCGGGGAGTGGCAAAATGACTGGATAGACTCGGCTTGTACTCGCTAGAATTTAGAAGATTGAGGGGGGGATCTTATAGAAACTTACAAAATTCTTAAGAGGCTGGACAGGCTAGATGCAGGAAGATTGTTCCCGGTGTTGGGGAAGTCCAGAACAAGGGGCCACACATAGTTTAAGGATAAAGGGGAGGTCTTTTAGGACCGAGATGAGGAAAACATTTTTTTTCCACACAGAGAGTGGTGAATCTGTGGAATTCTCTGCCACAGAAGGTAGTTGAGGCCACAGTTCATTGGCTATATTTAAGAGGGAGTTAGATGTGGCCCTTGTGGCTAAAGGGATCAGGGGGTATGGAGAGAAGGCAGGGATGGGATACTGAGTTGGATGATCAGCCATGATCATATTGAATGGCGGTGCAGGCTCGAAGGGCCGAATGGCCTCTACTCCTGCACCTATTGTCTATGTTTTGTGTGCCAGCCAGTCATTGATTTCAGTCGAGCCCGCTAACATGATTACAATCTATCGGCATGGTGGCACAGCGGTAGAGTTGCTGCCTTACAGCGCCAGAGACCCGGGTTCCATCCCGACTACGGGTGCTGTATGTACGGAGTTTCTACCTTCTCCCCGTGACCTGCGTGGGTTTTCTCCGAGATTCAAGATTCAAGAGAGTTTATTGTCATGTGTCCCAGATAGGACAATGAAATTCTTGCTTTGCTTCAGCACAACAGAATATAGTCGGCATGAATACAGAACAGATCAGTGTGTCCATATACCATTATATAAATATATACACAAATGAATAAATAAAATGGTAAGGTGCAAATAAACAGATAATGGGCTATTAATGTTCAGAGTTTTGTCCAAGCCGAGTTTAATAGCCTGATGGCTGTGGGGAAGTAGCTATTCCTGAACCTGGTCGTTGTAGTCTTCAGGCTCCTGTACCTTCTACCTGAAGGTAGCAGGGAGATGAGTGTGTGGCCAGGATGGTGTGGGTCTTTGATGATACTGTCAGCCTTTTTGAGGCAGCGACTGTGATAGATCCCCTCGATGGAAGGAAGGTCAGAGCCGATGATGGACTGGGCAGTGTTTACTATTTCTTTGGAGATCTCCAGTAGATCTTTGGTTTACTCTCACGTTCCAATGACCTACAGGTTTGTAGGTTAATTAGCTTGGCAAATGTAAACTTTGTCCCAAGTGGGCGTAGGATAATGTTAATGTGCGGGGATCGCAGGTTATCACGGATCCGGTGGGCCGAAGGGCCTGTTTCCCTGCTGTATCACTAAACTAAACTGCACACACTAGGGATTTTTTTTTTTACACCAAGCCACTTAACCTACAGACCTGCACGTCTTTGGAGTGTGGGAGGAAACCGCAGATCTCGGAGAAAACCGACACGGGTCACGGGGAGAACGCACAAACTCTGAACGGACAACACCGGTAGTCGGGATCGAACCCTGGTCTCCGGCGTTGTCGGGTGGATGAGAAAATGGGCTAACTAGCGTGTGAACGGGTGACGGATGGTTGGTGGGGTGAGGGGCCTGTTTCCACGCTGCATCTTTTAGCCGTTTGTTGTAAGCGCGTGCTTGTCGCTCTGTTTGTGCAGACTCCAGGAGTTGGTGAGGAGGGGCAACAACCAGTATCCCGGTGCCAAGTACATCATCCGAGACAACGGCGACCGCATCGACTTGCGTTTCCACCCCAAGCCCAGCGACCTCCACCTCCAGATCGGTTACAGGGTGAGTGCAAGGCCAAGGGTGCAAGAGTACTGAAAACCTCTTGTTATGAAGGCCAACTAAGCTAATGGAATGTTGGCCTTCATAACAAGAGGATTTCAGTATAGGAGTAAAGAGGTTCTTCTGCAGTTGTATAGGGCTCTGGTGAGACACATCTGGAGTATTGTGTACAGTTTTGGTCTCCTAATTTGAGGAAGGACATCCTTGTGATTGAGGCAGTGCAGCGTAGGTTCACCAGATTGATCCCTGGGATGGCGGGACTGTCATATGAGGAAAGATTGAAAAGACTAGGCTTGGAGTTTAGAAGGATGAGGGGTGGGATCTTATAGAAACATATAAAATTATAAAAGGACTGGACAAGCTAGATGCAGGAAAAATGTTCCCAATGTTGGGCGAGTCCAGAACCAGGGGCCACACACAGTCTTAGAATAAAGGGGAGGCCATTTAAGACTGAGGTGAGAAAAAACTTTTTCACCCAGAGAGTTGTGAATTTGTGGAATTCCCTGCCACAGAGGGCAGTGGAGGCCAAGTCACTGGATGGATTTAAGAGAGAGTTAGATAGAGCTCTAGGGGGCTAGTGGAGTCAAGGGATATGGGGAGAAGGCAGGCACGGGTTATTGATCGGGGATGATCACAATGAATGGTGGTGCTGGCTCGAAGGGCCGAGTGGCCTCTTCCTGCACCTATTGTCTATTTAACTTGGCATCGTGTTCGGCATGGACATTATGGGCCGAAGGGCCTGTTCCTGTGCTGTGCTGTTCCGCCTTCCATTTTTTAGCCTTGATGGGCCGAATGGCCTAATTCTGCTCCTATCACCAATGGCCCACTGTCCAATGACCGCTGTGTGTGTGTGTGTTGCAGGTGGAGCGTCACATGTGTGACGGCGACATTGTCATCTTCAACCGACAACCCACGCTGCACAAGATGTCCATGATGGGGCACAAGGTGCGCATCCTGCCCTGGTCCACCTTCCGACTCAACCTCAGGTGAGTGTCTGGCCCTCCCACCACCTCTCACCATGTGACAGTCGACCTCCTCCCCTGTATCCACCTATCACTCGCCTGGCGTTGTGTTTTCCCCCCCCCCCCTCTACTCTGGGTAAAAGACCCCGATCTATACCCCTCTCATGATGTTATGCCTTTGCGGTTGCAGCCCCTAGACTGTGGAACAGCATCCCCCTTCCCATCAGAACTGCCCCCTCCATCGACTCCTATAAGTCGAGACTTAAAACTCATCTCTACTCCCAAGCCTTTCTTGACGTCCTCTGAGCGAGGGCTGTATGTATGTAGTGTTGTATGTATTTAATCTATAAACCAATGTTGTATAACGTTAGTACCTCCACCAAAGTAAATCACTTTGGCCAACGAGAGTTGTTTTTTAAATGTGCTATAGAAATAAAAGTGACTTGACTTGACTTGTACACCTCTATAAGATCACCCCGCATCCTCCTGCACTCTAAGGAATAGAGCGTTAGTCCCCCCCCCTCATTCTTCCAAACTCCAGCGAGTACAGGCCCAGTGCCGACTAACATTTGTTAACCCATTCATTCCTGGGATCATTCTTGTAAACCTCCTCTGGACCCTCTCCAGAGCCAGCACATCCTTCCTCGGGTTTGGTGTCCAAATGTGCTCCCAAGTGCAACCTGACCAGCGCCTTATAGAGCCTCAGCATTACATCCCTGATTTTGTATACGAGCCGTCTTGAAATTCTCGATGAAGGGGTGACATTAGGGCAGAATCGAAGGTAGACACAAAATGCTGGAGTAACCCGGCGGGACAGGCAGCATCTCTGGAGAGAAGGGATTGGTGACGTTTCGGGACGAGACCCTTCTTCAGTCACCCGTTCCTTCTCTCCAGAGATACTGCCTGTTCCGCTGAGTTACTGCAGCCTTTTATGTCTATCTTCGATTTAAACCAGCATCCGCAGTTCCTTGCTACACATTTGGGCAGAAGGTCTCCCCCCCCGCCCCGCCCTTCTCCTCCTCTCTACCCCCTTCTCCCCCCCTTCCTCCTCCTCTTTCCCCCTTCTAGCCTCATCTCTCTCTCCCCCCTCTCCTCCTCCTCTCTCCCTGCCCCGCTTCCCCTCTCTCCCTGCCCCTCTTCCCCTCTCTCCCTGCCCCTCTTCCCCTCCTCTCCTTTTCCCCTCCTCTCCTCTTCCCCTCTTCCCCTCCTCTCCTCTTCCCCTCCTCTCCTCTTCGCCACCTCTCCTCTTCCCCTCTTCTCCTCTTCGCCTCCTCTCCTCTTCCCCTCTTCTCCTCTTCCCCTCTTCTCCTCTTCTCCTCTTCTCCTCTTCCCCTCTTCTCCTCTTCCCCTCCTCTCCTCTTCCCCTCCTCTCCTCTTCCCCTCCTCTCCTCTTCCCCTCCTCTCCTCTTCCCCTCCTCTCCTCTTCCCCTCCTCTCCTCTTCGCCTCCTCTCCTCTTCCCCTCCTCTCCTCTTCCCCTCCTCTCCTCTTCCCCTCCTCTCCTCTTCCCCTCCTCTCCTCTTCCCCTCCTCTCCTCTTCCCCTCCTCTCCTCTTCCCCTCCTCTCCTCTTCCCCTCCTCTCCTCTTCCCCTCCTCTCCTCTTCCCATCCTCTTCCCATCCTCTCCTCTTCCCCTCACCTCTCCTCTTCCCCTCACCTCTCCTCTTCCCCTCACCTCTCCTCTTCCCCTCACCTCTCCTCTTCCCCTCCTCTCCTCTTCCCCTCACCTCTCCTCCCCCCCTCACCTCTGCTCTCCTCCCCCCCTCACCTCTCCTCTCCTCCCCCGCTCCTCCTCCTCTCCCCCCGGCGTGACTGCGGTTGCCTGTTGCAGCGTGACGACCCCATACAACGCGGACTTTGACGGTGACGAGATGAACCTGCACCTGCCGCAGTCGCTGGAGACTCGGGCAGAGATCCAGGAGCTGGCCATGGTGCCCAGGATGATTGTCACGCCACAATCCAACCGGCCCGTCATGGGCATCGTGCAGGACACGCTGACAGCCGTGCGCAAGTTCACCAAGCGCGACGTCTTCATGAGCCGGGTAAGGTTTGGCCTTTACATAGAAACATATAAAATAGGTGCAGGAGTAGGCCATTCAGCCCTTCCAGCCTGCACCGCCATTCAATATGATCATGGCTGATCATCCAACTCGGTATCCCATCCCTGCCTTCTCTCCATACCCCCTAACTCCCTCGTAAATATAGCCAATGAACTGTGTGGCCTCAACTACCTTCTGTGGCAGAGAATTCCACAGATTCACCACTCTCTTTTCACATCTCGGTCCTAACAGACTTCCCCCTTATCCTTAAACTGTGACCCCTTGTTCTGGACTTCCCCAACATCGGGAACACTCTTCCTGCATCTTTGCTTTAGTTCAGAGATACAGCGCAGAAACAGTCCCTACGGCCCACCGAGCGATTTCCCCCCCCCCCCCCCCCCCCCCCCCCTGGTACACTAGTACTATCCTGCATGCTGGGAACTATTTACAATTATTTATTTTCTGATTAACCTGCAAACCCGCACGTCTTTGGAGTGTGGGAGGAAACTGGAGCACCCGGAGAAAACCCACGTGTTCACAGGGAGAACGTACAAACTCGGTCTACAGACAGCACCTGTAGTCGGGATCAAACCTGGGTCTCTGGTGCTGTAAGGCAGATACTCTACCACTGTGCGGCCCCAATGCGCTCTTCATATTCTCCAGAGATGTTGCCTGACCTGCCGAGTTACTCCAGCACTTCCGGATTTTGTTTTCTTTCTGTAAACTGGCATCTGCAGTTCCTTGTGTCTAAGTTGGCATTTTGGGCTCGTCCCATTTCCTGTAAGGCAGCAACTCTACCTGCTGCGCCACTGTGCTGTCCTAAATCGTCTGGGCAAAGTTCTGAATTTGTGTAAAGATAATAAGAGTAAAAAATTGTGTTTGTGGGCAGGTTGGACCAAGTGAGATGTTGAGCTTGGTGTTGTGTTCCAGGGTGAGGTGATGAACCTCCTCATGCATCTCTCCACCTGGGACGGCAAGGTTCCCCAGCCCTCCATCCTCAAACCCCGTCCCCTGTGGACCGGCAAGCAGATCTTCACGCTGGTCATCCCCGGGCACGTCAACTGCATCCGGACACACAGCACGCATCCGGACGATGAGGACAACGGCCCCTACAAACACATCTCGCCCGGAGACACCAAGGTCAGCCTGCACCTCCCACACCGCCGGGGGGGGGGGGTTTCAACTTAGGGTGTGGTTAGCATTAGTGTTTGGCATGGTTCGGGGTTTGGCGTGGCTTAGTGTTTGGGTTTTTAGTTCCTTATCACGTGTACAGTGAAATGTTATTTGTTCAAAGGAGGCGTGGGTTCGAATCCCACTTCTGACACTATGTATAATGTGTGGATCATTTATGGATGGATTAATAAGGGTTATTAATAAAATATGATGAGACTAGACCAAGTTGGGTCTGCTCCCCCAACGCAGCCGTTCCCTACCCGTAGCCCCCACGGGAGACGTGGTCCTCCAACTCAAGCGGCTCAGGAATCAGCAGTGCGGCTGTTTTTAAATGGCGTCTTTGAGGCGAGATGCGGGCGCCTGCAGCCGTTATGGTCGCTGGCCAGCAGGAGGCGACAAAATGAATGAGTGGGATGGGGGAGAAGGATTTTATTAAAAATGTGTAGATAAACACGACAAAATTTAATGAGGAGTGGATACTTGGAATGAAAAGTGAAATCTCTACCGAAATGGAAAAAATCAGGGCGTTTGTGGGTCGGGTGTTGGCGTAGCAACGAATCAAAGGCTGGCAGCCACAAGTCAGAAACACACACAGCCAGACACACACACAGTTTTAATATTATATAGATTATAAATGGCATGGATTATTAAGAGTTAATCGACAGGTTAGTACGAGGGTCCCCAATGATGTCGATGGAGGCTGGGCGTTTGGTGTGTTTTCTTGGCTGTAGATACGGGAGAGGGGGGGGGGGGGGGGTGTGTGTGTGATGATGTTTCCCCGGCCCTGGCGGTGTGAGAGAGTTGACCTGTCGCTTCTCGTGCAGGTGATAGTGGAGAACGGGGAGCTGATCATGGGCATCCTGTGCAAGAAGTCCCTCGGGACGTCAGCCGGCTCGCTGGTGCACATCACCTTCCTGGAGATGGGCCACGATATCACCAGGCTCTTCTACAGCAACATCCAGACCGTCATCAACAACTGGCTGCTGATCGAAGGTAATCGGCGGAGGCTCAGGGCCCCCCTCCCGCCACAACGGCCTAACGCAAACCTTGCTTCAACTTGTTCTATTTGACCTTCCGTTTCTGCACGTCGAATTGATTGCATTAGTCAAAACAGGGCGGACCACGTGAAGGGTTGCAACCTTCCACCCCACAAACCTTGCTGCAGATGCTGGATTTGAACCGAGGATGGCCACAAAAAGCTGGAGAAACTCAGCGGGGACGGGCAGCGTCCCTTTGGAGAAGGAATGGGTGACGTTGAAGGAGGGTCTCGACCCCAAACGTCGCCCGTTCCTTCTCCCCAGAGGTGCTGCCCGTCCCGCTGAGTTACTCCAGCACTTTGTGCCTGCGTGATTACAGTCCAGCTGTTTGCAGCACACAGATAGATACATGCGTGGTGAGGGAATAACGTTGAGCGCAAGGTCGAGTCAGCAAAGTCCGGTGAGGGTGCGGTGGAGGGGGTTGCTAAAGTGGGGGAGGGGGAGGGTGCTGACCTGTGGGGGAGGCACCAGAGGTGAGGGGATGGGGAGGTTGCAGAGTTGGGGGAGGGGGGGGGGGTTGGGGTGTGAGGCTGCAGGGCGGGTGGGGGAGGAAGCTGGAGCCAGCTGGGTGGGCCGCTGTGTGCGTGTGTGTGTGTGTGTCTGATCGCCTCCTTCCCTCACACGGCTGTGCTGCCATCGCAGCCATGTAGAATCATTCAGGAGGCAGAGCGAGGCGGGAAGGTGACTATGCTGTCGGGGTCCAGTCCCCAGCCCAGCAAGATCATCCCCCTACATCCCCTCCCCAACCCAGCCCTCCCCCCCCCCCCCCCCCCCACATCCCCAACCTACTATAAACGGCAAAAGCTGGAGTATCTCAGCGGGCCAGGCAGCTGACGTTTCAGGGTCGGCGTGAGGGGAAAGGGAAACGCGAGCCACACAGAGAGAGATTGTCTGCCAGAAACTAGCCGTGAGTTTGGCTCGAGTGTGTTTGTGCATGGGGGGTTATCTGATTTGATAGCTCACAAGACCAGGCTTTCCACTGTACCTCAGCACACAATTAACCCGGGCCTGTGCTGTCCTGTGGCAGGTCACACCATCGGTATTGGGGACTCCATTGCTGATGCCAAGACCTACCAGGACATTCAGAATACCATCAAGAAGGCCAAGCAGGATGTGATAGAGGTGAGTGCTGTGTGTCTCTGGAGGCGGTGGTGGTCCCAGCTCAAGGAGGGGGCGGTGACGGTACCAGCACCATAGAAACATAGACAATAGGTGCAGGAGTAGAGGCCATTCGGCCCTACGAGCCTGCACTGCCATTTAATATGATCATACCTGATCATCCAACTCAGTATCCTGTACCTGCCTTCTCTCCATACCCCCAGATCCCTTTAGCCACATCTAACTCCCTCTTAAATATAGCCAATGAACTGTGGCCTCAACTACCTTCTGTGGCAGAGATTTCCACAGATTCACCACTCTCTGTGTAAAAAAGATTTTCTCATCTCGGTCCTAAAAGACTTCCCTCTTATCCTTAAACTGTGTGACCCCTAGTTCTGGACTTCCCCAACATCGGGAATAATCTTCCTGCATCTAGCCTGTCCAACCCCTTAAGAATTTTGTACGTTTCTATAAGATCCCCCCTCAATCTTCTAGAAGCACCACAAAACCTACACCAAACCCAAACCAATTAGGAGCAGACGAGGGCATTCGATCCAATTTGTGATCCCAGCTACCAAGACAGATGTGTACAGCAATTCGTTCTTCCCCCGCACACACAATTAAAGCATGGAATAATCTCCACCCAACTATAGTTACCCAACCAGATGCAACTACATTTAATGTTCAAGAAGGAACTGCAGATGCTGGAAAATCGAAGGTACACAAAAAAGCTGGAGAAACTCAGCGGGTGCAGCAGCATCTATGGAGCGAAGGAAATAGGCAACGTTTCGGGCCGAAACCCTTTGGGTTTCGACCCGAAACGTTGCCTATTTCCTTTGGGTTTCGGCCCAAAACGTTGCCTATTTCCTTTGGGTTTCGGTCCCGAAACGTTGCCTATTTCCTTCGCTCCATAGATGCTGCCGCACCCGCTGAGTTTCTCCAGCTTTTTTGTGCAACTACATTTAAAGTAGCTCTTTCTTCCCAAACACCCCCTTTCTGGCTTAAGTCCTCCCTCCACCACCTCCAGTTTAAATTCCATTTGAAATATTTTGGAGGACCAAGAAACCAAGATGGCTAACGTTGTCCCCTGTCGTCTCCGCAGGTCATCGAGAAAGCTCACAACAACGAGCTGGAGCCCACGCCGGGGAACACTCTCAGGCAGACCTTTGAGAACCAGGTCAACCGCATCCTCAACGATGCCCGTGACAAGACCGGATCGTCTGCCCAGAAGTCCCTGTCCGAGTACAACAACTTCAAGTCCATGGTGGTCGCCGGCTCCAAAGGCTCCAAGATCAACATCTCGCAGGTCAGCTCCAGCTCCGTCTACCCGCTTCCTCCCCCCCCCCCCCCCCCCCCCCCCCACGACCTCCCCGTCTGTCCGCCTCTGGCCTAATTCTACTGCGAGTGACTTCCATCCTCTCCTCTCGCTGCTCCAGGTCATCGCGGTGGTGGGGCAGCAGAACGTGGAGGGCAAGCGCATTCCCTTTGGCTTCAAGCACCGCACCCTGCCCCACTTCATCAAGGACGACTACGGCCCCGAGAGCAGGGGCTTTGTGGAGAACTCCTACCTGGCCGGACTCACCCCCACAGAGTTCTTCTTCCACGCCATGGGGGGCCGAGAGGGTCTCATCGACACTGCTGTCAAAACCGCTGAGACCGGTAACTCTTTGTCAACTCTCTCCTTCTATCTCTCTTTCTACAATCTGAATAGTCTGAAGAATGTACGGTCTGCGGAAGGGTCTCAATAGACAATAGGTGCAGGAGTAGAGGCCATTTGGTCCTTCGAGCCAGCACCGCCATTCAATGTGATCATGGCTGATCATCCAGCTCAGTATCCCATCCCTGCCTTCTCTCCATACCCCCTGATCCCTTAAGCCACAAGGGCCACATCTAACTCCCTCTTAAATATAGCCAATGAACTGTGGCCTCAACTACCTTCTGTGGCAGAGAATTCCACAGATTCACAACTCTCTTCTATCTCTCTTTCTACAATCTGAATAGTCTGAAGAATGTACGGTCTGCGGAAGGGTCTCAATAGACAATAGGTGCAGGAGTAGAGGCCATTTGGTCCTTCGAGCCAGCACCGCCATTCAATGTGATCATGGCTGATCATCCCCAATCAGTACCCCGTTCCTGCCTTCTCCCCATATCCCCTGACTCCACTATTTCTAAGAGCCCTATCTAGCTCTCCCTTGAAAGCATCCAGAGAACCTGCCTCCACCTGAGCCAGAGAATTCCACAGACTCACAACTCTCTGTGAGAAAAAGTGTTTCCTCGTCTCCGTTCTAAATGGCTTACTCCTTATTCTTCAACTGTGTGTGGCCCCTGGTTCTGGACTCCCCCAACATCGGGAACATGTTTCCTGCCTCTAGCTTGTCCAAGCCCTTAACGTCTCGACCCGAAACATCACCCATTCCTTCTCTCCAGAGATGCTGCCTGTCACGCTGAGTTACTCCAGCATTTTGTGTCCATCTTCGATTTAAACCAGCATCTGCAGTTCCTTCCTACAAACCTGTACGTCTTTGGAGTGTGGGAGGAAACCAGAGCACCCACACGGTCACAGAGAGAACGCACAAACTCCGTACAAACAGCACCCGAGGTCAGGATTGAACCCGGATCTCTGGCGCTGTGAGGCAGTAGATCTACCGCTGCTGTCCTCATCTCCTTTCTGAAGGTTCGGCCTTGTATTCTGAAAGGTCATAAAGGATAGTAGAATTGGGCCCTTCGGCCCATCAAGTCTACATAGCCTTTTTTGTATTTAAGTTTGCGGGTTGACCGGCAGTCGGTCGGCACGGACACGGTGGGCCGAAGGGCCCCGTTACCGCGCCGTATCTCTAAATAGTAAACTGAGCGCAGCGCTGATGATGTGTTTTCCCCCTCCCCTCCCCTCCCCCTGCCAGGTTACATCCAGCGGCGTCTGATCAAGTCCATGGAGTCGGTGATGGTGAAGTACGACGCCACCGTGCGCAACTCCATCAACCAGGTGATCCAGCTGCGTTACGGGGAGGACGGGCTGGCCGGGGAGAGCGTGGAGTTCCAGAGCCTGGCCTCCGTCAAACCTTCCAACAAGACCTTCGAGAAGAAGTAAGCAATCTCTCACCTTTCTGTCCTGGGCCGACCGCCTCCACTGTCGGAGTGGGGCCCAGCGCACCTCATATTTCACTTGGGCATCACCAAAGATCCTATAGCGAGCAAGATAGGTCACTGGACGAACAGGATGTAGTACGGTCATGGGTAATTTTCGCCTCCATTTTGGTAACCGGCTTCCACCTCCGCACCATAGGATACAAAATATTATTTACCATTCAATGTATACTTCCAGAATGGACTGGAATTCATCAACTTAAATAGTTAGCAAACTCTTCAGTGGCACAAGTTACTTTGAAGTGCTGAGATAGCATTATTCCAGCTCGCATCTGTACATAGGATACTAGCGCGGAGACGGAAGCTGGTTACGGAAACATCCTCGTAAAAATAAAAGGTATTTGGGGAAAATCTTCTCATTTTCAGAATTTTAATTTATATATCAACACAAACTGTTCCCCCGCAACGTTGATTACACTGCGAGTCGGGTGGGGTCCGGTTACTGAAATGGATGAAAAAAAGGCCCACGTTCCGCTCCGTTGCATACTACACGACAGCCCATTGCATTTAGCAGGAGTGGTCTATCTTGCTCCGCTATAGGATCTTTGTTGGGCAGTTTACACCCCAGCGGTATGAACATTGACTTCTCTAACTTCAGATAGCCCTTGCTTTCCCTCTCTCTCCATCCCCTTCCCAGTTCCCCCAGCAGTCTTTAAGAAGGAACTGCAGATCTGAAGAAGGGTTTCGGCCTGAAACGTTGCCTATTTCCTTCACTCCGTGGGTGCTGCTGCACCCGCCCGCTGAGGTTTGTCCGTTCCCCCAACAGTCTTACTGTCTCCGACGACGTTCTATCTTTGTCCCGCCCCCCCCCTCCCCTGACATAAGTGTGAGGAAGGGTCATTGGAGACCCTCGGACTATCTTTAAGAAAGAACTGCAGATGCTGGAAGGTGGACAAAAATGCTGGAGAAACTCAGCTGGTGAGGCAGCATCTATGGAGCGAAGGAATAGTGACGTTTCGGGTCGAGACCCAAGGGTCTCGACCCGAAACATTACCTATTCCTTCGCTCCATAGATGCTGCCTCCTCACCCGCTGAGTTTCTCCAGCATTTTTGTCCACCTTGTCTTTCTGCTGACTGGTTAGCACGCAACGAAAAAGCTTTTCACTGTACCTCGCTACACGTGAACTGAGAGCTGGGCCTCTCACCTCTCCCCTCTCCCCTCTGCCTGTACTCCAGGTTCAAGCTGGAGTACAACAGTGAGCGGAATCTGCGCCGCTCTCTGCAGGAGGACATCGTCAAGGAGATCCTCAGCAACGCCGCCGTGCAGAACGAGCTGGAGGTGGAGTTCGACAGGATGCGGGAGGATCGCGAGGTGCTGAGAGCCGTCTTCCCCACGGGCGACAGCAAGGTAGGGTGGTCTCACCCCTCCACCCCCCCCCCCCCCCCCTCCTTGGGTGGTCTTCTCCCTGCACCCCACCCCACTGGCCACAGCAAGGTAGGGTGGTCCTCCCCCATCCCTCGCCACTGGCCACAGCATTCTTTGTAGATCCACCTTCCACCATATCTCCCTCCCTCAGCCCCATCTTGTGACTGGTGGGGTGGGTGGTGTGGACTTGGGGGGGGGTAGGTAGATTAGAAACATAGTATCATAGAAAATAGGTGCAGGAGTAGGCCATTCGGCCCTTCGAGCCTGCACCGCCATTCGATATGATCGTGGCTGATCCAACTCGGTATCCCATCCCTGCCTTCTCTCCAAACCCCCTGATCCCTTTAGCCACAAGGGCCACATCTAACTCCCTCTTAACTATAGCCTCAACTACCTTCTGTGGCAGAGAATTCCACAGATTCACCACTCTCTGTGTAAAAGAATGATTTTCTCACAACTGACCTCTCCTCTTTGTCCCCTCCCTCCACTTTTTTCCGCCTGCTCTCTCATTCCCTCTCCCTCTCCCCCCCCCACCACTGCTTTCTCTCTCCCTCCTCTCTCCCCCCACCCCGCGCGTCTCCAGGTGGTGCTCCCCTGCAACTTGCTGCGGATGATCTGGAACGCCCAGAAAATCTTCCACATCAACGCCCGGACGGCCACGGACCTGCACCCCATCCGTGTGATCGAAGGTCAGTCCCTGCCACTGCCCCCGGGCATTGTTCCCACGGCACAGGCCGCTCCAACCCCACTCATGCCCTGGTTTGTTGGTCCTCCAAAATATTCCAAATGGAATTTAAACTGGAGGTGGTACCTCATGGTGGTACCCCATCTCCCCCACCCCTCTTTCCTCCCCCACCCCTCTCTCTTCCCCCTATCCCTCTCCTCCTCCCACCCCCATCCCTCTCTCCCCCACCCCCTTCCCTCTCTACCCCACCCCCCTTCCCTCTCTCCCTCCACCCCCTACCCCTCTGTCCCTCTTCCACCTCTCTCCCTCCCCACTCTCTCCCCCCAACCCTCTCCCCCTCCCTCCACACTCTTCCCCCTCCCTCCCCTGCCCCATCTCCTCCCTCCCCCACACCTACATCCCCCATCCCTCTCTCCTCCCGTACCCCAGCCCTGGGGTCTGGTAAAGTCACAAAGCGCTGCAGCAAACTCAGCGGAAGTACACAAAAAAAGCTGGAGAAACTCAGCGGGTGCAGCAGCTTCTATGGAGCGAAGGAAATAGGCAACGTTTCGGCCCGAAACCCTTCGGGTTTCGACCCGAAACGTTGCCTATTTCCTTTGGGTTTCCCCCCCGAAACGTTGCCCATTTCCTTCGCTCCATAGATGCTGCTGCACCCGCTGAGTTTCTCCAGCTTTTTTGTGTACCTTCGATTTTCCAGCATCTGCAGCTCCTTCTCGAGCTAACTCAGCGGGCCAGGCGGCAAGTCAAGTCAAGTCAAGTTTTATTCGTTACTTGTACATAAAGTGCAGTGAAATGAATTTGCCAGCCGCGGTACAGTAAAAAAAGAACACACAACACACAATAAAAACCTAACACAAACATCCACCACAGCATTCATCACTGTGTTGGAAGGCACGAAATTTGGTCGGTCCTCCTCCATTTCCTCCCCCGTGGTCGGGACCACCACCCTCCGCCGCCGTCGCTGGCTCAGCGGGCCAGGCAGCCGTCTCTGAAGAACTCTCGTCTCTGCCCAAAACGTCAGCCGTCCAATGTTCTCCAGAGAAATGCGGGCACAGAGACTAGGTTATTTTTCTCTGTGCCGCCCACTCCCCTGACATCGGTCTGAAGAAGGGTCCCGACCCGAAACCTCGCCCGTTCCATCTCTCCACACGAGTTACTCCAGCGTTTTGTGTTTATATCTTCAAATTAAACCAGCGTCTGCAGTTCATTCCTGCACGGCCACATGGGTAGGTCAGATTTGGAGGGATGTGGGCCAAATGCAGGCAGGTGGGACTATAGCTGGAACATGTTGGTTGGTGTAGGCTAGTTGGGCTGAAGGGCCTGTTTCCACACTGTATCACTCTATGACTCTAACTCAGCCGGTCAGACAGCATCTGTGGAGAGAGAAATCAGTTTTTGGCCGTCCTCCAGCACACTAACACTATCCCACACGCTAACACAATCCCACACACGCTAACACAATCCACACACGCTAACACAATCCACACACGCTAACACAATCCCACACACGCTAACACAATCCACACACGCTAACACAATCCACACACACGCTAACACAATCCACACACGCTAACACAATCCCACACACGCTAACACAATCCACACACGCTAACACAATCCCACACACGCTAACACAATCCACACACGCTAACACAATCCACACACGCTAACACAATCCACACACGCTAACACAATCCACACACGCTAACACAGTCCCACACACGCTAACACAATCCCACACACGCTAACACAATCCCACACACGCTAACACAATCCCACACACGCTAACACAATCCCACACACGCTAACACAGTCCCACACACGCTAACACTATCCCACACACGCTAACACAATCCCACACACGCTAACACAATCCCACACGTTAACACAATCCCACACACGCTAACACTATCCCACACACGCTAACACTATCCCACACACGCTAACACAATCCCACACACGCTAACTCTATCCCACACACGCTAACACAATCCCACACACACACTCCGTTTCGACAATCCACAATTTTTATCCAAGCCAATTAGCCTCAAACCCGCACCTCTTTGGAGTGCGGGAGGAAACTGGAGAAAACCCACGCAGGTCATGGGGAGAACGTGCAAACTCCGTGCAGACAGCACCCGTAGATGGGATGGAACCCGGGTCTCTGGTGCTGTGAGGCAGCAGCTCCACCCAGCTCCCAGAGTTGTTGCTTTATGTCGATGTGCGGTGTGGGGGGGGGGGGGGGTGTGACCAAGGCGGTCCTGGTTTGGGCTAGCAGGGGGGGGGGAATGCGTGCGTGCCGAAGGGCTGCCTGCAGACTGCGCTGTTTTGCTGCCCGCAGGCGTGAAGGAGCTGAGCAAGAAGCTGGTGATCGTGAACGGCGAGGACCCGCTGAGCCGCCAGGCCCAGGAGAACGCCACGCTGCTCTTCAACATCCACCTCCGCTCCACCCTCTGCAGCCGCCGCATGACAGAGGAGTTCCGCCTCAGCGGCGAGGCGTTCGAGTGGCTGCTGGGAGAAATAGAGGCCAAGTTCAACCAGTCTATCGTAAGCACTTTCCCCTCCCCCCCCCCCCCCTCGTCTGCTCTCCTCCCCCTCTGTCTTGGTGGTGTGTGTACGTGTGTGGAGTGAGCTCACCTTGCCCCCTCCCCCTGTACCAGGCCCACCCCGGGGAGATGGTGGGGGCTTTGGCCGCCCAGTCGCTGGGCGAGCCCGCCACCCAGATGACCCTCAACACCTTCCACTACGCCGGCGTCTCGGCCAAGAACGTCACGCTGGGCGTGCCGCGTCTCAAGGAGCTGATCAACATCTCCAAGAAGCCCAAGACCCCATCGCTGACCGTCTTCCTGCTGGGTCAGTCGGCCAGGGACGCCGAGAGAGCCAAGGTGGGTGCTGGTGTGGGGGAGGGGGTGGGGAGAGTGGGAGGGGGGGGGAGAGGGGGTAGAGGGTGGGAGGGGAAGTCGACCACTGGGACACTGAGGAGAACACTCTCCATTTCAGTTCAGACATTTTTGTGTTTAGTTTAGAGATACAGCGTGCAAACAGGCCCTTCGTCCCACCGAGTCCGTGCCGACCAGCGATCCCCGCACACAAACACTAGGGGCAATTTTGCACTTACACCAAGCCAATTAACCCACAAACCTTACGTGTTCAAGAAGGAACTGCAGATGCTGGAAAATCGAAGGTAGACAAAAATGCTGGAGAAACTCAGCGGGTGCAGCAGCATCTATTGGCTTCCCATCTCCCATCTTCCCATCTCCCACCGGATCACCTACAAAATCCTGGTCCTCACCTACAAAGCCCTCCACCATCTGCCCCCCCCCCCCCCCCATATCTCACTGACCTCCTCTCCACCTACCAACCCTCACGGTCCCTCAGATCCACATCAGCCGGTCTCCTCTCCATCCACAAGTCCAACCTCCGCAGTTTTGGGGACAGAGCCTTCTCCAGGGCAGCTCCCAGGCTCTGGAACTCCCTCCCCCAACTGATCCGCAATTCCGTGTCCCTCACCATCTTCCAGTCCCGCCTCAAGACCCATCTCTTCACCTCTGCCTATCCTTAGCCCCACGTCCCCCTCCCTTTTCATCTGTGCATTAATTGCCTCGTACTGTGTTTTGTATTGAATTCTGTCTTTACTTTGTGTACTAGTCATGTCTCTACTATTTATTTCATTCCCTTTACATGTTTTTCCTCTACATGCTCAATTTTTGTAAGGTGTCCTTGAGACTCTTGAAAGGCGCCCATAAATAAAATGTATTATTATTATTATTATTATCTATGGAGCGAAGGAAATAGGCAACGTTTCGGGCCGAAACCCTTCTTCAGACTGAACCTGTGCGTCAGGGACTCGGTGGGCCGAAGGGCCTGCTTCTCGACCCAAAACGTCACCCATTCCTTCTCTCCGTAGATGCTGCCTCACCCGCTGAGTTCCTCCAGCATTTTGTGATTTTTTTTACAAAATCCAGCATCTGCGGTTCTTTCTCACTGGCCGGTTTAACCCTTCTCTTGCCGTGCCCGTTGCAGGACATCCTGTGCCGGCTGGAGCACACCACGCTGCGGAAGGTGACGGCCAACACCGCCATCTACTACGACCCGGACCCCCAGAACACGGTGGTGTCCGAGGACCAGGAGTGGGTCAACGTGTACTACGAGATGCCCGACTTTGACGTGACCCGCATCTCCCCCTGGCTGCTGCGTATTGAGCTGGACCGCAAACACATGACCGACCGCAAACTCACCATGGAGCAGATCGCAGAGAAGATCAACGCCGGTGAGACGGGGGGGCCCAGGGTGGGGGGGGACGTGTGTGGATGGGGCATTTTGGATTCAAGAGTCAAGAGAGTTTATTGTCATGTGTCCCAGATAGGACAATGAAATTCTTGCTTTGCTTCAGCACAACAGAACATAGTAGGCATGACTACAGAACGGATCAGTGTGTCCATATACCATTATATAAACATATACACACATGAATAAATAAGCTGATAAAGTGCAAATAACAGATAATGGACTATTAATGAACTATTCACAGTTTTAAGGATAAGGCAAGGCAAGGCAACTTTATTTATATAGCACATTTCATACACGAGGCAGACTCAAAGTGCTTCACATAAAGACATGTCATACAATAAATGAAATAATAAAATGAAATAAAATAGAAGAACTAAAAGAAAAGAAAAGCAAAATTAAAAATGCATTATAAAAAGTGCAAAAGTTAAAAGTGCAATGTAGTTAAGATTTAGCTGAAAGCTAAAGTAAACATAAAAGTTTTCAGTCTTGTTTTAAAAGTGGTCAAAGTTGAGGCAAGTCTTAAATCTTCAGGAAGTTTATTCCAGCTATTTGATGCATAGTAACTAAACCCTGCTTTCCCATGTTTTGTATTTACTCTGGGAATCACTAGCAGATTGGTTTCAGAAGATCTTAGCGGTCTAGAAGGCTTATATAGTGGAAGCATGTCAGTGATATACTTTGGCCCTAAACCATGTAGTGATAAGGGGGAAATCTTTTAGGACCGAGATGAGAAAACCATTTTTTTTTTCACACACAGAGAGTGGTGAATCTGTGGAATTCTCTGCCACAGAAGGTAGTTGAGGCCACAGTTCATTGGCTATATTTAAGAGGGAGTTAGATGTGGCCCTTGTGGCTAAAGGGATCAAGGGGTATGGAGAGAAGGCAGGTACAGGATACTGAGTTGGATGATCAGCCATGATCATATTGAATGGCAGTGCAGGCTCCAAGGGCCGAATGGCCTACTCCTGCACCTATTTTCTATATTTCTATAACAAACAGAAGGGGCGACCTACCTGCAGAGCGAGCTCGCGGGTGGGGGCCAGGACCAGCGCCTGCGTCTCCTTCAGCTCCACGTCCAACTGCTGCAAGATGGAAATGGCAAACGTGGCCGTCTTGCCCGTCCCAGACTGAGCCTGGGCAAGTTCAGAGTTTTGTCCGAGCCAAGTTTAATAGCCTGATGGCTGTGGGGAAGTAGCTATTCCTGAACCTGGTTGTTGCAGTCTTCAGGCTCCTGTACCTTCTACCTGAAGGTAGCGGGGAGATGAGTGTGTGGCCAGGACGGTGTGGGTCCTTGATGATGCTGCCAGCCTTTTGCGGCAGCGACTGCGATAGATCCCCTCGATGGAAGGGAGGTCAGAGCCGATGATGGACTGGGCAGTGTTTACTACTTTTTGTAGTCTTTTCCGCTCCAGGGCGCTCTCTGCGTCTCTGTCGTTGGTGGTGGTGGTGGTCTGCTCGCTGGGCATGGGGGTTTAAGGGACCACCTCTAACCCTCCTCTTCCCCGCAGGTTTTGGCGATGATCTGAACTGCATCTTCAACGACGACAACGCGGAGAAACTGGTCCTGAGGATCCGCATCATGAACAGCGACGAGAACAAGTTCCATGAGGTGAGGGGATGGTGGGGGCTTCAGTCTCTGACCCCCAGGAGTGTGTGTGACCCGAGCCGGCTGCTCCTTGCCCTCTGCCTGCACTTCATCCCCATCTTTGGACACCCTGTGTGTAGGGGAGAAGGCAGAGGGCCGAAGACGTCTTAAAAGAACGTCCTTTAATTCTGAGGCTGTGCCCTCTGGTCCTAGACTCTCCCACTAGTGGAAACATCCTCTCCACATGCACTCTATCCAGGCCTTTCATTATTCTGTACGTTTCAATGAGGCCCCCCCCCTTCATTCTTCTAAACTCCAGCGAGTACAGGCCCAGTGCCGACAAACGCTCATCATAGGTTAGTTAACCCACTCATTCCTGGGATCGTCCTTGTAAAAACCTCCTCTAGACCCTCTCCAGAGCCAGCACATCCTTCCTCGAACATGGTGCCCAAAATGGCTGATAGTTGACACGGTGCCCAAAATGGCTGAAAATTGACGTGGTTCCCAAAATGGCTGACAGTTGACATGGTGCCCAAAATGGTTGACAGTTGACGTGGTTCCCAAAATGGCTGACCGTTGACATGGTTCCCAAAATGGCTGACAGTTGACACGGTGCCCAAGATGTCTGACAATATTTCCCGTTGCTTTGCAGCAAGAGGAGGAGGTGGTTGACAAGATGGATGATGATGTCTTCCTGCGCTGTATCGAGTCGAACATGCTGACGGACATGACACTACAGGGAATCGAACAGATCAGCAAGGTGAGCACGGGGACAGCGTGAGCACACGTCGGGGAACGTAGAAACATGGACAATGGCTGCAGGAGTAGAGGCCATTGGGCCCTTCGAGCCAGCACCGCCGTTCAATATGATCATGGCCGATCATCCACAATCAGTACCCCGTTCCTGCCTTCTCCCCCACATCCCTTGCTTCCGTTAGCCCTAAGAACTAAATCCAACTCTCTCTTGAAAACATCCAGTGAATTGGCCTCCACTGCCTTCTGCAGCAGAGAATTCCACAGATTCACACCTCTCTGGGTGAAAAGGTTTTTCCTCATCTCAGTCCTGAATGGCATGAACTCGATGGGCCGAAGGGTCAGTTTCCATTGAAGATGGAAGTAACTCAGCGGGACAGGCATCATCTCTGGAGAGGAGGAATGGGTGACGTTTCAGGTCGAGATCATCGCCACCCATTCCTTCTCTCCAGAGATGTTGCCTGATCCACTGAGTTACTCCAGCATTTTGCACAGGGCAATACAATGGCACAGCGGTAGAGTTACTGCCTTCCAGCGCCAGAGACCCGGGTTTGATCCCGATTGCGTGCTTGTCTGTACGGAGTTTGCACGTTCTCCCCGTGACCTACGTGGGTTTTCTCCAAGATCTTCCGTTTCCTCCCACACTCCAAAGACGTACAGGTTTGTAGGTTAATTGGCTTGGTGTAAGTGTAAATTGTCCCTAGTGTGCGGGGATCGCTGGTTGGTGCGGAACATTTTGTGTCTACGGTTTAAACCAGCATCTGCAGATCCTTGTCTGAAGACCTGAAACATCGCCTATTCCTTCTCTCCAGAGATGCTGCCGGTCCCGCTGAGTCACTCCAGCATTTAGTGTCTGTCTGCAGTTTGTTCCCACACATTAAGCAGCAAAGCTGACCTTGTCCCCCTGCCTGTCTCTCTCACTCTCACTCTCTCCCTCCCTCCCTCCGCAGGTGTACATGCACCTCCCGCAGACGGACAACAAGAAGAAGATCATCATCACGGAGGAGGGGGAGTTCAAAGCACTGCAGGAGTGGATCCTGGAGACGGACGGGGTCAGCCTGATGAGGGTGCTGAGTGAGAAGGACGTGGACCCAGTGCGGACCACCTCCAACGACATCGTGGAGATCTTCACGGTAACCTCACCCGCACCTACACCGTCATGCTGCCCCAGCCAGCACGGGCCACTCACTCCTTCTACACCTACACCGTCACGCTGCCTCGGCAAGCACAGGCCACTCGTATCCACACCATGCTGCTTCGGCAAGGCCAGCAGCTCAAGCACAAACCACTCACTCCCTCTACATCTACACCAGCAGCATAATCAAGAACCATTCTCACCTCCACTCACTCACTCACATCCACACTATCGCGCTGCTTCGGCAAGGCCAGCAGCTCAAGCACGGACCACCCACCTCCGCTCACTCACTCACATCTACACCGTGCTGGAAGAGGGTACCCTGGTGGGGGTGGGTGCTGGCATTTTAGGTTGGATACCGGGGAAGGGTGCCCAGACTGGAGGAGGGTGCTGAGGTTGGAGTGGGTGCTGGGTGCCCGGGTTGTGTTGGGTGCCCAGATGATGCTGGGTGGTGAGTACTGATCTGTACTGAGGTTCTAACCTCTCTACTCTCTCCCGCTCTCCTCCCTCCCTCTCTCCTCTCTCCTCCCTCCCTCCCTCTCTCCTCCCTCCCTCTCTCCTCCCTCCCTCCCTCCTCCCTCCCTCCCTCCTCCCTCCCTCTCTCCTCCCTCCCTCTCTCCTCCCTCCCTCCTCCCTCCCTCCCTCCCCTCTCCTGTGCTACAGGTGCTGGGAATCGAGGCAGTACGCAAGGCCCTGGAACGGGAACTCTACCACGTCATCTCCTTCGACGGTTCCTACGTCAACTACCGCCACTTGTCGCTACTGTGCGACACCATGACGTGCCGCGGGCATCTGATGGCCATCACCCGGCACGGGGTCAACAGACAGGACACCGGGCCCCTCATGAAGTGCTCCTTCGAGGAAACGGTAGGCCCCTCTCTGCCCCACCCTCTGTCCTTTCTGTGCCACAGAAGACGCTGGAGTAACTCAGCGGGACAGGCAGCATCTCTGGAGGGAAGGAATGGGGTCGAGACCCTTCTTCAGACTGCTGTGGGATAAGGGATAATGATGTAGAGAGATAAAGAACAACGAAAGATATGCCAAAAAGTAACGATGGCAAAGGAAACAGGGCCGAATTAGGCCATTTGGCCCATCAAGTCTACTCCGCCATTCAATCATGGCCGATCTATCTCTCCCTCCTAACCCCATTCTCCTGCCTTCTCCCCATAACCTCCGACACCCATGCTAATCCTTCAAAAAATCCTTTCGCCCTTCAAAATATCCACTGACTTGTGGCCTCCACCGCCGTCTGTGGCAAAGAATCCCACAGATTCACCACCCTCTGGCTAAAGAAATCCCTCCTCATCTCCTTCCTTAAGGAACGTCCTTTAATTCAGAGCCTGTGCCCTCTGGTCCTAGACTCTCCCACTAGTGGAAACATCCTCTCCACATCCACTCTATCCTAACTGTCTAGCTTGCCAATTGGGACAGATGCAAGGAACTGCAGATGCTGGTTTGCAAAAAGGAGTAACTAGCAGGTCAGGCAGCATCTGTGGAGAACGTGGATAGGTGACATTTCACAGAGTGCTGGAGTAACTAGCAGATCAGGCAGCATCTGTGGGGAACATGGATAGGTGACGTTTCACAGAGTGCTGGAGTAACTCAGCGGGTCAGCCAGTATCAGTGGAGAAAAGTGCTGGAGAAACTCAGCGGGTGCAGCAGCATCTATGGAGCGAAGGAAATAGCAACGTTTAGACCCGAAACGTTGCCTATTTCCTTTGGGTTTCGGCACGAAACTTTGCCTATTTCCTTCGCTCCATAGATGCTGCTGCACCCGCTGAGTTTCTCCAGCACTTTTGTCTACTTTTGATTTTCCAGCATCTGCAGTTCCTTCTTAAGCATCTGTGGCGAATGTGGACAGGTGAAGTTTCGAGCCCTGGTTTGTGTCTCTCTTCCCTCAGTAACCGTCTCTCTCTCCCCCCACCCCACCCCCAGGTGGATGTGCTGATGGAGGCGTCTGCCCACGGTGAGATGGACCCCATGAAGGGGGTGTCGGAGAACATCATGCTGGGACAGCTGGCCCCGGCCGGCACTGGGGCCTTCGACCTGCTGCTGGATGCTGAGAAATGCAAATACGGCATGGAGATCCCCACCAACATCGGCGGCATGGGCGTGGGGGGCCGTAAGTCCAGGGGGGATCGGGTGGGGGGGGTGAGAGGATGGGGGATGTGACGTACAGTGACCGGGAGGGGGGGGGGGAGATACAAGTAAGATCTTCAGGAAGGGGGCCCTTAGGAGGATGGGGGAGAGGATGGCTTAGGGAGGCGACCTCGGGGATAGGGTGCACACTCACCTGGGGTGGGGGTGGGGGGTGAAGGGCCAGACCGAGGGAGGGGGTCTCGGTGAAGGTGCGGGGGGAGTGCCGGGACAGAGGGAGACGGGTCGGACCCAGCACCGTGGGGAGACTAACTGAAGGTGTGTGGGGAGACTAACAAGGTGTGTGGGGAGACTAACTGGAGGTGTGTGGGGAGACTAACTGAAGGTGTGTGGGGAGACTAACTGAAGGTGTGTGGGGAGACTAACTGAAGGTGTGGGGGGAGACTAACTGAAGGTGTGTGGGGAGACTAACTGAAGGTGTGTGGGGAGACTAACTGAAGGTGTGTGGGGCGACTAACTGAAGGTGTGGGGGGAGACTAACTGAAGGTGTGGGGGAGACTAACTGAAGGTGTGGGGGGAGACTAACTGAAGGTGTGGGGGGAGACTAACTGAAGGTGTGGGGGGAGACTAACTGAAGGTGTGGGGGAGACTAACTGAAGGTGTGTGGGGGGAGACTAACTGAAGGTGTGTGGGGGGAGGACTAACTGAAGGTGTGTGGGGAGACTAACTGAAGGTGTGGGGGGAGACTAACTGAAGGTGTGGGGGGAGACTAACTGAAGGTGTGGGGGGAGACTAACTGAAGGTGTGTGGGGAGACTAACTGAAGGTGTGTGGGGAGACTAACTGAAGGTGTGGGGGGCGACTAACTGAAGGTGTGGGGGGAGACTAACTGAAGGTGTGTGGGGAGACTAACTGAAGGTGTGGTGGGGGGAGACTAACTGAAGGTGTGTGGGGAGACTAACTAAACGCTCTCCTTTGGTTTTCAGCTACGGGAATGTTCTTCGGCTCTGCTCCCAGTCCCATGGGAGGGATGTCCCCGGCAATGACTCCCTGGAACCAGGGGGCCACCCCGGCATACGGAGCCTGGTCACCGAGCGTGGGTGAGTTTGACCTGCCGCCTGGCACCCTGGGCACAGCTCCCGGGGGTCAGTGCCCGCTCGCGCGCGGTTTAATACCATCACGTGTACTGAGGTACAGTGAAAAGCTTTTTTTATTGCCTGCTATCCAGTCAGCGGAAAGACAGTAGGTGATTACAAGCAAGCCGTCCACAGTGTACAGATACAGGATAAAGGGAATACCGTTTAATGGAAGATAAAGTCCGATTAAAGATAGTCCGAGGGCTTCCGATGAGGTAGATGGGAGGTCAGGACTGCTCTCTAGTTGGTGAGAGGACGGTTCAGTTGCCTGATAACAGATGGGAAGAGACTGTCCCTGAATCTGGAGGTGTGTGCGTTTACACACTGCTGACTCCTAGGTCCAGGAGTTTGGACGGGGATATGGTGTGGAGTTTGGAGATGTTTATGGCTTGGAGATGACGGTGATATGGTGTGACGTTTGCATGGGAATTATCCTTAAATTTGGATACTGGGTTGAGGAATATGGGGACGGGATTGAGGAATATGGGGACGGGATTGCGGAGTTTGCAGGATTATGGTTTGGAGATGATGGCATGACAAATGGGCGGGATGGTGGTGTGTAGTATGGAAATGACTGGGGTGGAGATGAGTTTGGATGGGATTATGGCACGAGGCTTGGAGATGGTTCTATGTCGTGGCGTTTGGATGGGGTGATGGCGTGGAGTTTGGAGATTTTGCCTAGGTTTATGACATGGGTTTTGGAGAAGATTTCAGACGTGATTATCATGTGGTTAGATGGGCTTCTGGTGTGAAGTTTGAATGGGATAATGATGTGAAATTTCAAGATGAAAGCTGTGCGGAGTTTGTAGATGGGTTTGGATGGGTCTACAGTGGGGAGTTTGTAGATGGGTTTGGATGGGTCTACAGTGGGGAGTTTGTAGATGGGTTTGGATGGGTCTACAGTGGGGAGTTTGTAGATGAGTCTACAGAGCGGAGTTTGTAGATGGGTTTGGATGGGTCTACGGTGGGGAGTTTGTAGATGGGTCTACAGTGGGGAGTTTGAGATGGGTTTGCAGTGGGGAGTTTGTAGATGGGTTTGGATGGGTCTACAGTGCAGAGTTTGTAGATGGGTTTGGATGGGATTATGGAGTGGAGTTTGTAGATGGGTTTGGACGGGTTTACAGTGGGGAGTGTAGATGGGTTTGGACGGGTTTACAGTGCGGAGCTTGTAGATGGGTTTGGACGGGTTTACAGTGGGGAGTGTAGATGGGTTTGGACGGGTTTACAGTGGAGTTTGTAGATGGGTTTGGACGGGTTTACAGTGGGGAGTGTAGATGGGTTTACAGTGGAGCTTGTAGATGGGTTTGGACGGGTTTACAGTGGAGCTTGTAGATGGGTTTGGACGGGTTTACAGTGGAGTTTGTAGATGGGTTTGGACGGGTTTACAGTGGAGCTTGTAGATGGGTTTGGACGGGTTTACAGTGCGGAGCTTGTAGATGGGTTTGGACGGGTTTACAGTGGAGCTTGTAGATGGGTTTGGACGGGTTTACAGTGGAGTTTGTAGATGGGTTTGGACGGGTTTACAGTGGAGCTTGTAGATGGGTTTGGACGGGTTTACAGTGCGGAGCTTGTAGATGGGTTTGGACGGGTTTACAGTGGGGAGTTTTGGACGTGGCTGGATGGGTCTACAGTGGGGAGTTTGTAGATGGGTTTGGATGGGTCTACAGTGGGGAGTTTGTAGATGGGTTTGGATGGGTCTACAGTGGGGAGTTTGTAGATGGGTTTGGATGGGTCTACAGTGGGGAGTTTTGGACGTGGCTGGATGGGTCTAGAGTGGGGAGTTTTGGACTTGGCTGGATGGGTCTACAGTGGGGAGTTTGTAGATGGGTTTGGATGGGTCTAGAGTGGGGAGTTTTGGACTTGGCTGGATGGGTCTAGAGTGGGGAGTTTGTAGATGGGTTTGGATGGGTCTAGAGTGGGGAGTTTTGGACGTGGCTGGATGGGTCTAGAGTGGGGAGTTTTGGACGTGGCTGGATGGGTTTACAGTGGGGAGTTTTGGACGTGGCTGGATGGGTCTACAGTGGGGAGTTTTGGACGTGGCTGGGCGGGATGCTGTTGTTGACTACCCTGTGACCATCTGACTTTGCTTCTGTCTACAGGCAGTGGAATGACACCAGGAGCGGCCGGCTTCTCACCAAGTGCCGCATCGGACGCCAGTGGCTTCAGCCCCGGTTACTCGCCCGCCTGGTCCCCCACCCCCGGGTCACCAGGGTCTCCGGGCCCCTCCAGCCCCTACATCCCGTCTCCAGGTCAGTGCCGGCCCTCTCGCCTCCCCGCCATTCAACCCAGCTTCCCCCTGCTATCCCAGCCTCGTCTGGTTCACAACGTCACAAGTGATAGGAACAGACTCAGGGCCACTCGGCCCATCAAGTCTACTCTGCCATTCAGTCATGGCTGATCTATCTCTCCCTCTTAACCCCATTCTCCCCGTAACCCCTGACACCTGCACTAATCAACAATCTATCTATCTCTGCCTTGAAAATATCCACTGACTTGTGGCCTCCACAGCCGTCTGTGGCAAAGAATCCCACAGATTCACCACCCTCTGGCTATGCTTGCCTTGCCTGCTTGCAGGCTATCCAAACGGATCAGATAATCCTATACAATCAGGTTAAACTCGAGTACAGTAGGTCGAACAATGTGGAAGATGTCAATTAACCTACAAACCCGCACATCCTTGGGATGTGGGAGGAAATCGGAGGAAACCCACGCCGGTCACAGCAAGAACGTACAAACTCTGCACAGACAGCACCCGTAGTCAGGATCGAACCCGGGTCCCTGGCGCTGTGAGGCAGCAACTCTACCTAGATAGGTAGGGCTAGATAGGGCTCTTAAAGATAGCGGAGTCAGGGAATATGGGGAGAAGGCAGGAACGGGGTACTGATTGGGGATGATCAGCCATGATCACATTGAATGGCGGTGCAGGCTCGAAGGGCCAAATGGCCTCTACTCCTGCTCCTATTGTCTATTGTCTACCTGCCCTTCAACCTATTTTCGTCTCATCCGCAAACTTGGCCGCAAAGCTTTCGATCCCCTCGTCGCGATCGTTGATGTACAACGTGAAGAGTAGCGGCCCCAGCACCGACCCCTGCGGAACTCCGCCAACCAGAACAAGCTCGTTCCGCACACCCACCGCCCTCTGGTTCGTAGACACAATGAGCTGGAGTAACTCAGCGGGACAAGCGGCATCTCTGGAGAGATGGGAATGGGGGACATGTTCGGCTGAAGGAGGGTCTCGACCCGAAACTTCACCTATTCCTTCTCTCCAGAGATGCTGCCTGTCCCGCTGAGTTACTCCGGCATTGTGTGTCTTATCTTCGGTTTAAACCAGCACCTGCAGTTCCTTCCTGCACCCTCTGGTTTATGTTTTTCTGTCCCACGGTACGAGTTCATTCCAAGAGCTCTCCCGAGTTTAAAAAAAATCAAACTGGCGGTAAGCACGGAGAATGAACGTAGCGGGTACGTCGGAGCTCGGGGACGTCTCTTAGCGGCTCGTTACGCTAACGGCAGGTACTCGGGAAGACTCGCTAACGGCAGGTAAGCACGGGAAGACTGGTGAAGATTTTTCAACATGTTCGAAAAATATCCATGAGAGCCCCGAGTACCGACGAGTGGCCATTACCCGTAAATCTCCGAGTTCGAATCAGGGCAAAACTCAGGAGAGCTCTTGGAATGAACTCTTACCGTGGGACAGGGCTTTCACACACTCACTCTCTCTAACATTCACTCTGTCACTCTCACTGTACCACTCTCTTAAGGCCAGTGAATGGGTCAGACTGTCTGCTTGTTTGGCGGGGAGGGGTGGGGATGGTTGGACTTGGTGCCACTGCAGTGATCCGTGGCTCTGTGTCTGTGTCTCTTCTGCCGTGACTGACCTCTCGTTTTATTCTCTCTCTCTCACAGGCGGAGCGATGTCCCCCAGCTACTCCCCCACCTCTCCCGCCTACGAGCCTCGGTCCCCCGGGGGCTACACACCCCAGAGCCCCTCGTACTCACCCACCTCCCCCTCCTACTCCCCCACCTCCCCTTCCTACTCCCCTACCTCCCCCAACTACAGCCCCACCTCCCCCTCCTACTCTCCCACCTCCCCCTCCTACTCTCCCACCTCCCCCTCCTACTCCCCCACCAGCCCTTCCTACTCCCCCACCTCCCCCTCTTACTCCCCCACCTCCCCCTCTTACTCCCCCACCTCCCCTTCCTACTCCCCGACTTCCCCCAGTTACTCCCCCACCAGCCCCAGTTACTCTCCCACCTCTCCCTCCTACTCCCCCACCAGCCCTTCCTACTCGCCCACCTCTCCTTCCTACTCTCCCACCTCCCCCTCGTACTCTCCCACCTCCCCCTCTTACTCCCCGACCAGCCCCTCCTATTCCCCCACCTCTCCAAATTACACTCCCACCTCCCCCAACTACTCGCCCACCTCCCCGTCCTACTCGCCCACCTCCCCCTCCTACACTCCCACCTCCCCCAACTACTCCCCCACCTCCCCCTCCTACTCGCCCACCTCTCCCAGCTACAGCCCCACCTCCCCCTCCTACTCCCCTCCAGCCCCCGCTACACACCCCAGTCGCCCACCTACACCCCCAGCTCCCCCAGTTACAGCCCCAGCAGTCCCAGCTACTCGCCGACCAGCCCCAAGTACTCCCCGACCAGCCCGTCCTACAGCCCCAGCTCCCCGGAGTACACCCCCACCTCCCCCAAATACTCGCCCACCTCCCCCAAATACTCTCCCACCTCCCCCACCTACTCTCCCACCACCCCCAAGTACTCTCCCACCTCCCCCAAGTACTCTCCCACCTCCCCCACCTACTCGCCCACCTCCCCTGTCTACACCCCCACCTCCCCCAAATACTCTCCCACCTCCCCCACCTACTCGCCCACCTCCCCCAAGTACTCGCCCACCTCCCCCACCTACTCGCCCACCTCCCCCAAGGGCTCCACCTACTCTCCCACCTCCCCGGGCTACTCCCCCACCTCGCCCACCTACAGCCTCACCAGCCCCGCCATCAGTCCCGAGGACAGCGATGAGGAGAACTGAGGAGGAGGAGGGGAAGGGGAAGGCAAGGGGAGCGAGTCTCGGGAGCTCGCCCCTCCTGTCCCGACCAACACCACCTCACCGTCACCCCTCCCCGGCTGCCGAGACCTCCAGTCTCCGACTCTTTTATACCAACCTGGCGGAAAAAGAAAGCGGGAACCGCCAATTCCCGGAAGGATTTTTAACAATTTCCAAGAAGATTTGGAATGAGCGGAGATCCGAACTGTACAATTTGAATATATATATTTTTTGGACATTTTTCGATCGTGGGTGCATTTTAAACAAAGGGGTTTTTTAGGGGGGGAAAATAAAAGCTTTTTCTCCCCCCCCCCCCCCCTCTAATTCCTTTCTCCACTTTAATGCACTGGGGGATGTGTGAATTTAACATTTTAATTTCCACTCTTTTTTGAGAATAATATCGCTCGGGGCCCCGTCTTCTCTGAGACCTTCCCAGAGCAGGACGGGAGGCATCGTTCGAGCCACCGTGATTTATTTATACGACGTGATGTTTTGAGATTTAAAGGGCGCGGGGAAGTCTTTGTTCCGCTTGGGAAGAAGCGACCCGCCATGTGGGGAGACTGGGAGGGATGGGGGGCTGCAAATCTTCAACCTGACTGATCGATGCTCCCCTCCGTCCCCACATCTCCGCTCAGCGCCTGCGAGCAAGCGAGGAGAAAAACCCGATCCTTCTGGGCTTGTGTTTTGATTTTTTTAATTTGATTTTGGAGGTTATATATTTGCGTGGTTTGGTTTTTCTCAAAACCAACGAATCTCGTGACTTGACCTGTGTAGAAAACTAAAAGTGGGTTTTGGTTTTGGTTTGGGAGGGTATTGGTCACGCCGAGAAATGTGATTTAAGAAAAAGAAAAAGCAGCTCTCGTCGTTTGCTGGTTTGTGTACAGATCCTCTAATGGTCTCTTTTCCTGTGTTCTCTTTGGAAATATCGGAAAAGTACTTAACAATAAAGGTTTTACTAATTTTTGTGGAGTTCCGAGCTGCCGTTCTTGCTTTCTAAACCATCGTTCCTTCTTTCGGTTTAGTTTAAAGATTCAGCGTGGAGACAGTCCGCGCCAACCAGCGATCCCCGCATGCCAACACTATCTCACACACACACACACAGTAGGGGCAATTTACCATTTTGTACCAAAGCCAATTAACCGACAAACCTGTGCATCTGGCGTGTGGGAGGAAACCGGAGAAAACCCAGGCAGGTCACGGGCAGAACGTACAAACTCCGTACAGACAGCACCCGCAGTCAGGATCGAACCCGGGTCTCTGCCTCTCCAGAGACGCTGCCTGTATGGTCACTGAATTCTCAATGATTTAGCAAGTCCAGTGGTAGCATTTTTACCTTTGCTTCTGTTTCAGTTATTGTCACGTGAGCCGAGGTACAGAGGTAAGCTTTTGTTGCGTGCTGACCAGTCCGAGGAAAGACAGTGCAAGATAAAGCCAGCAAATTCCGATCAAGGACAGTCTGACGGTCACCAATGAGGTAGATAGTAGTTCAGCACCGCTCTCTGGTTGTGGTAGGATGGTTCAGTTGCCAGATAACAGCCGGGAAGAAACTGTCCCTGAATCTGGAGGTGTGCGTTTTCCGATCCCATCACCCTGGTTTATTGCACATTGGTTCTGATGCTATTAGTGTGGAGGCCTGCACCAATGATATGCAGACGATCGTACTGATTGGGTCGACTGGCCTCATATTCACTGGAATTTAGGACAATTAGACAATTTTATTCGTCACTTGCGCCAACTAAGGTGCAGTGATATGAATTTGCCAGCAGCGGTACAATTAGAAAAGAATACACAATAGGATTTAACACAAACATCCACCACAGCATTCTTCACTGCAGATGATTCAAACTCTGACATCAGGACGGTGGAACACGCTCCGTGGCTTGGAGTGCCCGAATCGCCCGCGGCTTCAGGATGTGATAGGCCGGCGGTCGGAGCTCTTCTCCGGCGTTCCCCGGAGAGGGATCCCAGGTAAGTCCACGCCACGCCCGCGGCTACAAGCTCCGCAGACCACAGCCCCATGATGCCAAAGTCACCAGGCCAGCGATCGGAGCAATCCTTTCTGGCGATCCCCCGGCAAGGGTTCATCCCACTCCGCGATGGAGCTGAAGCTCTGGGCCAGACTCCGGGAAAGGCCGCTCCGATCCAAGCTGGCGGAATGGCCTTTCCAAAGATGCTGCCGCACCCGCTGAGTTTCTCCAGCACCTTTGTCTACTTTTGATTTTCCAGCATCTGCAGTTCCTTCTTGAACATTGGGAACATTTTTCCTATTTAGTAAAAGTCGCCTCTCCGTCGAGGAAGTGGGATCTTATAGAAACATCATAAAGGATCGGACAGGCTAGATGCAGGAAGAATGTTCCCCATGTTCAAGAGGGAACTGCAGATGCTGGAAAATCGAAGGAAGACAAAAGTGCTGGAGAAACTCAGCGGGTGAGGCAGCATCTGTGGAGCGAAGGAAATAGGCGACGTTTCAGGCCGAAACCCTTCTGAAAAATGTCCCCCATGTTGGGGGGGGGAAAAGAGTCCAGAACCAGGGAATCACACACACAGTTTAAGAATAAGGGGTAAGGCCATTTAGGACTGAGATGGGGGAAAACTATGATAGTATTGACGTATTGATTGGGGGTGGTCAGCCATGCTCACAATGAATGGTGGTGCTGGCTCGAAGGGCTGAATGGCCTCCTCCTGCACCTGTTTTCTATGTTTTCTACATGTTTCTTCACCCAGAGAGTTGTGAATCTGTGGGCAGTGGAGGCTGATTCACTGGTGTGTGGAGAGTGGGGGGTGGG
>NC_045998.1:11542657-11559695 GCF_010909765.2 Amblyraja radiata | reverse complement strand
TTGAATGGCAGTGCAGGCTCGAAGGGCCGAATGGCCTCTACTCCTGCACCTATTGTCTATGTTTCTATGACTCTATCACAAATAAATTACTGCACACCATTCATCCCTACTAAACCCAAAACGTCGCCCATTCCTTCTCTCCAGAGATGCCCCCTGTGCCTGTCCCGCTGAGTTACTCCAGCGTTTTGTGTGTCCCATTCACATAATAATCTGCCTTCCTGTTCTTGCCACCAAAGTGGATAACCTGACATTTATCCACATTATACTGCATCTGCCATGCATCTGCCCACTTGCCCAACCTATCCAATCCAAGTCACCCTGCAGCCTCATAGCATCCTCCTCACAGCTCACACTGCCACCCAGCTTTGTGTCATCTGCAAACTTGGAGATGTTACATTTAATTCCCTTGTCTAAATCGTTAATATATATTGTAAACAACTGGGGTCCCAGCACCGAGCCTTGCGGCACTCCACTAGTCACTGCCTGCCATTCTGAAAAGGTCCCGTTAATTCCCACTCTTTGCTCCCTGTCTGCCAACCAGTTCTCTATCTCAATACCCTACCCCAATGCTATGTGCTCTAATTCTGCACACTAATCTCCTGTGTGGGACCTTATCAAAGGCTTTCTGAAAGTCCAGATACACCACATCCACTGGCTCTCCCTTATCCATTCTACTTGTTACATCCTCAAAAAATTCCAGAAGAGTAGTCAAGCATGATTTCCCCTTCGTAAATCCATGCTGACTTTGACCGATCCTGTCACTGCTTGCCAAATGTGCTGCTATAACATCTTTAACAATCGACTCCAGCAACTTCCCCACTACCGATGTCAGGCTAACTGGTCTATCATTCCCCGTTTTCTCTCTCCCTCATTTCTTTAAAAAGTGGAGTTACATTGGCTACCGTCCAGTCCACAGGAACTGATCCAGAGTCGAGAGAACATTGGAAAATGATCACCAATGCATCCATGATTTCTAGGGCCACCTCCTTGAGTACTCTGGGATGCAGACCATCAGGCCCTGGGGATTTATCTGCCTTCAGTCCCAACAGTTTACCCAACACCATTCCCTGACTAATGTGGATCCCCCCTCCCACTAGATCCTCGATCCCTTTGCACAGGGCTCTGGTGAGGCCACACCTGGAGTTTTGTGTACAGTTTTGGTCTCCTAATTTGAGGAAGGACATCCTTGTGATTGAGGGAGCCCAGCGTAGGTTCACCAGATTGATCCCTGGGATGGCGGGACTGTCATATGAGGAAAGATTGAAAAGACTAGGCTTGTATTCACTGGAGTTTAGAAGGATGAGGGGGCATCTTATAGAAACATATAAAATTATAAAAGGACTGGACAAGCTAGATGCAGGAAAAATGTTCCCAATGTTGGGCGAGTCCAGAACCAGGGGCCACACACACAGTCTTAGAATAAAGGGGAAGCCATTTAAGACTGAGGTGAGAAAAAAACTTTTTCACCCAGAGAGTTGTGTGAATTTGTGGAATTCCCTGCCACAGAGGGCAGTGGAGGCCAAGTCACTGGATGGATTTAAGAGAGTTAGATCGAGCTCTAGGGGCTAGTGGAATCAAGGGATATGGGGAGAAGGCAGGCATGGGTTATTGATTGGGGATGATCAGCCATGATCACAATGAATGGCGGTGCTGGCTCGAAGGGCCGAATGGCCTCCTTCTGCACCTATTTTCTATGTTTATGTTTTTCTGGGAGATTGTTTGTGTCTTCCTCAGTGAAGACAGAACCAAAGTACTTGTTTAACTGTTCTGCCATTTCTTTGTCCCCCATTATAAATCCACCTGTCTCTGACTGCAAGGGACCTACATTTGTCTTCACTAATCTTTTCCTCTTCGCATATCTAAAGAAGCTTTTAGCGTCAGTTTTTATATTCCCCGCAAGCTTTCTCTCATGCTCGATTTACTCCCTCCTGATTAACCCCTTTGTCCTTGAAAGTAGGCATGCAGGTGCAGCAGGCAGTGAAGAAAGCAAATGGTATGTTAGCATTCATAGCAAAAGGATTTGAGTATAGGAGCAGGGAGGTTCTACTGCAGTTGTACAGGGTCTTGGTGAGACCACACCTGGAGTATTGCGTACAGTTTTGGTCTCCTAATCTGAGGAAAGACATTCTTGCATAGAGGGAGTGCAGAGAAGGTTCACCAGACTGATTCCTGGGATGTCAGGACTTTCATATGAAGAAAGACTGGATAGACTCGGCTTGTACACGCTAGAATTTAGAAGATTGAGGGGGGATCCTTATAGAAACTTACAAAATTCTTAAGGGGTTGGACAGGCTAGATGCAGGAAGATTGTTCCCGATGTTGGGGAAGTCCAGAACAAGGGGCCACACAGTTTAAGGATAAGAGGGGAAATCTTTTAGGACCGAGATGAGAAAATCATTTTTTAGACAGAGTGGTGAATCTGTGGAATTCTCTGCCACAGAAGGTAGTTGAGGCCACAGTTCATTGGCTATATTTAAGAGGGAGTTAGATGTGGCCCTTGTGGCTAAAGGGATCAGGGAGTATGGAGAGAAGGCAGGGATGGGATACTGAGTTGGATGATCAGCCATGATCATATCGAATGGCGGTGCAGGCTCGAAGGGCTGAATGGCCTCTACTCCTGCACCTATTATCTATGTTCTATGTTTCTATGTCCTCCTCTGCTGAGATCTCAATTTCTCCCAGTCCTCTGGTTTGCTGCTTCCCCTGGCCAATTTATTTGCCTCTTGGATTTAACGCTATCCTTGACTCCCCTCGTCAGCCACACTTGAGCCACCTTCCCCGTTTTATTCTTTCGCCAGACAGGGATGAACAATTTTGAGTTCATCCATGTGGTCTTTAAATCTTCGCCATTTCATCTCCACCGTCAACTCTTGAATTATAATCTGCCTGTCAATCCGAGCCAATTCCAGTCTCGTACCATCAAAGTCTCCTCTATTCAAGTTAGAAACATAGACAATAGGTGCAGGAGTAGAGGCCATTCAGCCCTTCGAGCCTGCACAGCCATTCAATATGATCATGGCTGATCATCCAACTCAGTATCCCATCCCTGCCTTCTCTCCATACCCCCTGATCCCTTTAGCCACAAGGGCCACATCTAACTCCCTCTTAAATATAGCCAATGAACTGTGGCTTCAACTACCTTCTGCGGCAGAGAATTCCACAGATTCACCACTCTCTGTGTAAAAAAAATGATTTTCTCATCTCGGTCCTAAAAGATTTCCCTCTTATCCTTAAACTGTGACCCCTTGTTCTGGACTTCCCAAACATCGGGAATAATCTTCCTGCATCTAGCCTGTCCAACCCCTTAAGGATTTTGTAAGTTTCTATAAAATCCCTCCTCAATCTTCTAAATTCTAGCGAGTACAAGCCGAGTCTATCCAGTCTTTCTTCATATGAAAGTCCAGACATCCCAGTAATCAGTCTGGTGAACCTTCTCTGTACTCCCTCTATGGCAAGAATGTCTTTCCTCAGATTAGGAGACCAAAACTGTACGCAATACTCCAGGTGTGGTCTCGCCAAGACCCTGTACAACTGCAGTAGAACCTCTCCTTGCTCCTATACTCAAATCCTCTATGGCAAGAATGTACTCCCTCAGATTAGGAGACCAAAACTGTACGCAATACTCCAGGTGTGGTCTCACCAAGACCCTGTACAACTGCAGTAGAACCTCTCCTTGCTCCTATACTCAAATCCTCTATGGCAAGAATGTCCTCCCTCAGATTAGGAGACCAAAACTGTACGCAATACTCCAGGTGTGGTCTCACCAAGACCCTGTACAACTGCAGTAGAACCTCTCCTTGCTCCTATACTCAAATCCTCTATGGCAAGAATGTCCTCCCTCGGATTAGGAGACCAAAACTGTACGCAATACTCCAGGTGTGGTCTCACCAAGACCCTGTACAACTGCAGTAGAACCTCTCCTTGCTCCTATACTCAAATCCTCTATGGCAAGAATGTCCTCCCTCAGATTAGGAGACCAAAACTGTACGCAATACTCCAGGTGTGGTCTCACCAAGACCCTGTGCAACTGCAGCAGAACCTCCCTGCTCCTGTACTCAAATCCTTTTGCTATGAAGGACATTAGTCTCTGACATTAGTCTCTGACATTAGTCTCTGACATTAGTCTCTGACATTAGTCTCTGACATTAGTCTCTGACATTAGTCTCTGACATTAGTCTCTGACATTAGTCTCTGTCATTAGTCTCTGACATTAACCGAGTCGCTCTCCATCCTAATGCAGAATTCCACCACATTATGGTCACTCTTGCCCAAGGGGCCTTGCACAACAAGATCGCTAACTAATCCTTCCTCATTACACAATACCCAGTCTCGGATGACCTGCCCTCTAATCGGTTCCTCTACATATTGGTTTTAAAAAAACCCATCCCTGGTACATTCCAAGAAATCCTCCTCCTCAACCATGTTACCCATTTGTTTGGCCTGATCTATATGTAGATTAAAGTCATGCATGATACCTTTGCTACACACATCCCCAATTTCCTGCTTGATGCTATCCCCAAGCTACTCACTGCTGTTTGGTGGTCCGTATACAACTCCGAGAGCGTTTTCTTCCCATGGCTATTTCGCAGTTCTACCCCGACCGATTCTTCAGTATCCAATGTCTCTCCTTGCCGTTGCATTAGCCAGCAATGCCACCCCACCCACTTCCTCTTCCTTCCTGAATATCGACTAACCTTCCCAGCCTTGGTCACCGACCGTCGGTTGGTGAGTTGGACGGGGAGCCGGACTTTGCGATCGGTCCCCCCCCCCCCCCCCCCCCCCCCAGGCCAAAACTCTTCAGCCAGCCCGCTGGGCCTTGTGTGCCGTGCAGTCCAGCACCCAGGCCAAACTCATCATTCACCCAGCCACAGCCCAGTCGGTCAACAAATTGCCGTCGGGAATTTATACAATAGACAATAGGTGCAGGAGTAGAGGACATTTGGCCCTTCGAGCCAGCACCGCCATTCAATATGATCATGGCTGATCATCCCCAATCAGTACCCCGTTCCTGCCTTCTCCCCATATCCCCTGACTCCGCTATCTTTAAGAGCCCTATCTAGCTCTCTCTTGAAAGCATCCAGAGAACCGGCCTCCACCGCCCTCTGAGGCAGAGAATTCCACAGACTCACAACTCGTGACTCCACTATCTTTAAAGGTAGACAAAAGTGCTGGAGAAACTCAGCGGGTGAGGCAGCATCCTTGGAGCAAAGGAAATAGGCAACGTTTCGGGCCGAAACCCTTCTTCAGATTTCTTCCGCTGTCTTTAAGAGCCCTATCTAGCTCTCTCTGGAAAGCATCCAGCGAACCGGCCTCCACCGCCCTCTGAGGCAGAGAATTCCCACAGACTCACAACTCTCTGGGTGAAAGAGTTTTTCCTCGTCTCCGTTCTAACTGGCCAATCCCTTATTCTTAAACTGTGTGTGTGTGTGGCCCCCGGTTCTGGACTCCCCCAACATCGGGAACATGTTTCCTGCCTCTAGCGTGTCCAAACCCTTAATAATCTTATATGTTTCAATGAGATACCCTCTCATCCTTCTAAACTCCAGAGTGCACAAGATCCCTGACTCCGCTATTTATAATTTGTCCCCTATTTTGACCTGTTGTCCACTGTTTGGGAGTGAGGAAAGTTGGCGATCCTAATCTAAACCTCTCGAAACCTTCAGTCTGAGGGAGGGTCTGCAATCTTTGTCTCCAAACCTTGCGGGATCCTGTTTCAACGACGTTACCTCTCTGCTCGCCGCAGATGGAACTCTACAGGGCTGTGGTCTTTTTGTTTATTTAGGCTCCCAATTGGAGGAGGGACTGTCGGAGGAAGGAGAGGTTCGGGTCGGGCCTCTGCGAATCCTGGATGTCGCTGACCCTACTCCGAGAGTGAGAGGTGTAGGCCACAACTCCTCTGGTGGAGAGGAAGGTGCCAGGCCCGGTGAGTTAATACTCCTTGTACCATCCTTGTCCAAGTGTTGACGTTGGGTATAAAGCGGGAATGGAGCCCACGGCAGACCCTGTGTCGAATGGGGCCCACAGAGAGGGCTGTGGGGTGGGTCGGTCGATTGACAAGGATGGACCACAGGGGAGTGGGGGGGGCTTCTGCTGTTGAGGGACGGAACAGGAGGAGGTGTGGGGGGTGGGGGGACAACTGCCCTGAGGAAGGGGGAACAATGGGGACTTGGGGTGTGGGGGGGGGGGGGACAGCAGTAGGGGGACCAAAGGAGGACAAGGCATGGTATAAGATAAAATATTTAGATAAGAGCAGTGTGGAAACAGGCCCTTCGGCCCATTGAGTCCGCCCTCATCTGTCTCCACTTCAACGGTGCATTGCCTATCCACAACTAGTTTTCCCGTGCCAGTTGCAAGTGGCTGGGGCCAGGAAGCGAGCGGGCAAGATCATCTCCGACCCCTGGCCACAAACTCTTTGAATCACTTCCCTCTGGAAGGCGACTCCGGACTGTCAAAGCTGCCACAGCCGGACATAAAAACAGCTTTTATCCACGAGTAGTTGCTCTACTCAACAGCCAAAAATCTGTAGCCTCCCTTTGATCTGGTATTTTGTTGGTTCACATGCTTGATCAGTGGTATTTTATCATTAATGTTTTATTGTTATTCATGTTTAGTGTTTTCTGAGTCACTGTCACTGTATGTCATGTTGTTACTTGTGGGCGGAGCGCCAAGGCAAATTCCTTGTATGTGAATAGTTGGCCAATAAACGTACTTACTTGCTTATTTTGAACTTTTTTAGCGCCCTTTATGTGGCCACTATTGGCATACCTTGGGTGGCCAAGCAAAGAATTTCACCGTGACTTGTTGCATGTAACAAAGTGTATTATTAGAGGAGGAGGTTTACGAGAACGATCCCAGTAATTCCTCGGCTTGTACTCGCTAGAATTTAGGCAGTGAAGAAAGCGAATGGTATGTTAGCATTCATAGCAAAAGGATTTGAGTCTAGGAGCAAGGAGAGGTTCTACTGCAGTTTTACAGGGTCTTGGTGAGACCACACCTGGAGTATTGCGTACAGTTTTGGTCTCTTAATCTGAGGAAAGACATTCTTGCCATAGAGGGAGTGCAGAGAAGGTTCACCAGACTGATTCCTGGGATGGCAGGACTTTCATATGAAGAAAGACTGGATAGACCCGGCTTGTACTCGCTGGAATTCAGAAGATTGAGGGGGGATCTTATAGAAACGTACAAAATTCTTAAGGGGTTGGACAGGCTAGATGCAGGAAGATTGTTCCCGATGTTGGGGAAGTCCAGAACTAGGGGCCACACACAGTTTAAGGATAAGAGGGAAGTCTTTTAGGACCGAGATGAGAAAAACATTTTTTTTCACACGCAGAGAGTGGTGAATCTGTGGAATTCTCTGCCACAGAAGGTAGTTGAGGCCACAGTTCATTGGCTATATTTAAGAGGGAGTTGGATGTGGCCCTTGTGGCTAAAGGGATCAGGGGGTATGGAGAGAAGGCAGGGATGGGATACCGAGTTGGATGATCAGCCATGATCATATTGAAAGGCGGTGCAGGCTCGAAGGGCCGAATGACCTCTACTCCTGCACCTATTGTCTATGTTTCTATGTATATCTTATTACATTTGTTGTACCCCTTCATTTTTTGAGCTTTAAGAAAGATAGAAATTAAGGAAAGTGAGAAAGATTCGTGATAGTGCGAGAATGTGTTGGGGGAGAAAAATAAAAGCCCATTAGAAAGAGAATTAGTGAAGAAAGTTAAGAAATAGACCCTAGGAAAGAGAAACAATTGCTCTCATTCATTACCTTTTGAGTATTAACCAGTTTTTTTTTTTCTCTTTCTTCCCGTCTCTCTTCTGGTGAAGTGAACGTCAAGACCCTGCTGACTGTGGTGGGGCTGGTAGCGGCCGTGGCTCTCCTACTCGCTGGGCTGGCGGTCGGGGGGGTTGCCCTCTGTGGGGCATTGACCATCTTCAGTCTGTACAACAAACTGGCCAGAACCTCCTCTTAGCTCCAAGGGTGAAACGCCACACTGAATCCCCACTCTGGCCACTGCTGCTTGGGTATAAAGCGATGGGATGGCCCATCCTTTATCGGTGTTCTCCGCTCCTTCTGCACTCAGACCCATTGCCCGGAGAAATGTATGTCACTGTCACCCTGTCAATTTCGTGCACCTGAGCCAACTTGCTGGGTTAGGGCCCAACAGCGTCCAAACTCCAGGCATGAATTGTGGATTAAATGACTCTGTGTTGAACGGTGAAAACAAAAAAATAAACATTGAGTTTGCTTGTATCTATTCCTGTTGACTATTGATTGCCTGAGCTGTTATCTATTGTCAAAAGCCAGACTGAGCCTCGAGGGGGGAGGAGGGGGGGGTCGGTCTATATTCTATATATCGAATCCCGCTTGGAGTGCATACTGTCGTTGTGTCCTTGGGCAAGACACTTCAGCCACCTTTGCCTGTGTGTGAATGTGTGTGAGTGATTGGTGGTGGTCGGAGGGGCCGTAGGCGCAGATTGGCAGCCACGCTTCCATCAGTCTGCCCCAGGGCAGCTGTGGCTACAGAAGTAGCTTACCACCACCGAGTGTGACTGAGGAGTGAATGAATAATGCGATGTAAAGCGCCTTTAGTATTAGAAAGGCGCTATATAAATCCCATCCATTATTATTATATTTGTTTCTTCCTTGGGAGTGGGTCCATAGGTTTGTTTAACAAGGGTCAGAACATGAGAGGCAAGGCAGGCGAATCATAGTCTGACGAAGGGTCTCGACCCGAAATGTCGCCCATCCATGTTCTCCAGAGATGCTGCCTGACCCGCTGGGTTACACCAGCATTTTGTGCTGATCATCAGTTTAAACCAGCATAGAAAATAGGTGCAGGAGTAGAGGCCATTCGACCCTTTGGGCCAGCACCGCCATTCAATATGATCATGGCTGATCATCCAACTCAGTATCCCATCCCTGCCTCCTCTCCATACCCCCTGATCCCTTTAGCCACAAGGGCCACATCTAACTCTCTCTTAAATCCAGCCAATGAACTGTGTGGCCTCAACTACCTTCTGTGGCAGAGAATTCCACAGATTCACCACTCTCTGTGTGAAATCTTTTTTTCTCATCTCGGTCCTAAAAGATTTCCTCCTTATCCTTAAACTGTGACCCCTTGTTCTGGACTTCCCCAACATCGGGAACAATCTTCCTGCATCTAGCCTGTCCAACCCCTTAAGAATTTTGTAAGTTTCTATAAGATCCCCCCTCGATCTTCTAAATTTTAGCGAGTACAAGCCGAGTCTATCCAGTCTTTCTTCATATGAAAGTCCTGACATCCCAGGAATCAGTCTGGTGAACCTTCTCTGTACTCTCTCTATGGCAAGAATGTCTTTCCTCATATTAGGAGACCAAAACTGTACGCAATACTCCAGGTGTGGTCTCACCAAGACCCTGCACGACTGCAGTAGAACCTCCCTGCTCCTATACTCAAATCCTTTTGCTATGAAAGCTAACATACCATTTGCTTGCTTCACTGCCTCTGCACTTCCTTCCTGCAATAATATGTTTATACATTCTGTAGTGCTGCTGCAGGGAAGAATTTAATTGTTCTATCTAATCTGGGGCACATGACAATAAAACACTCTTTGAGTGATCAAGAAGGAACTGCAGATGCTGGAAGATCGAAGGTACACAAAAATGCTGGAGAAACTCAGCGGGTGCAGCAGCATCTATGGAGCGAAGGAAATAGGCGACGTTTCGGGCCGAAACCCTTCTTCAGACTGATGGGGGGTGGGGGGGGAGAAGGAAGGAAAAAGGGAGGAGGAGGAGCCCGAGGGCGGGCGGATGGGAGGGTGGGAGGAGACAGCTCGAGGGTTAAGGAAGGGGAGGAGACAGCAAGGGCTAGCAAAATTGGGAGAATTCAACGTTCATGCCATCCGGACGCAAGCAACCCAGGCGGAATATGAGGTGCTGTTCCTCCAATTTCCGCTGTTGCTCACTCTGGCAATGGAGGAGACCCAGGACAGAGAGGTCGGATTGGGAATGGGAGGGGGAGTTGAAGTGCTGAGCCACCGGGAGTTCAGGTAGGTTATTGCGGACTGAGCGGAGGTGTTCGGCGAAACGATCGCCCAACCTACGCTTAGTCTCCCCGATGTAAATCAGCTGACATCTAGAGCAGCGGATGCAGTAGATGAGGTTGGAGGAGATACAGGTGAACCTTTGTCGCACCTGGAACGACTGCTTGGGACCTTGAATGGAGTCGAGGGGGGAGGTGAAGGGACAGGTGTTGCATTTCTTGCGGTTGCAACGGAAAGGGCCCGGGGAGGGGGTGGTGCGGGAGGGAAGGGAAGAATTGACGAGGGAGTTGCGGAGGGAGCGGTCTTGGCGGAAGGCAGACATGGGGGGGGAGATGGGAAGATGTGGCGAGTGGTGGGGTCACGTTGGAGGTGGCGGAAATGGCGGAGGATTATGTGTTGTATTTGCCGGCTGGTGGGGTGAAAGGTGAGGACCAGAGGGACTCTGCCCTTGTTGCGAGTGCGGGGATGGGGAGAGAGAGCAGTGTTACGGGGTATGGATGAGACCCTGGTGTGAGCTTCATCTATGGTGGCGGAGGGGAATCCCCGTTCCCTGAAGAACGAGGACATTTCCGATGCCCTGGTATGGAATGTCTCATCCTGGGAGCAGATGCGGCGTAGGCGGAGGAATTGGGAGTAGGGGATGGAGTCTTTACAGGGGGCAGGGTGGGAAGACGTGTAGTCCAGATAGCCATGCGAATCAGTGGGTTTGTAATGTATGTCGGTCAGGAGTCTGTCCCCTGCCGTCTTGTACATCAGTGGAGCTGCACACTAAATCTCGTTGCACTGACGTGCAATGACAATAAAAGATATATTATTATTATTATTATTATGGAGATGGTGAGGTCATTGAGTCATCTTTGCTGTTGACTGACTCTGGGCTGCTGTTTGCGCAGGTGACCAGCGGGCGGCGCTGTCGAGTCAGGCTCAATACCTTCCCCTTGCCCCGCACCCGGTGCAGCGCTGACATCCCCCCCCAACGCACTTCCGCCCCGCACCCGGTGCAGCGCTGAAACCCTTCCCCCACCGCACTTCCGCCCCGCACCCGGTGCAGCGCTGAAACCCTTCCCCCACCGCGCTTCCGCCCCGCAGCCGGTGCAGCACTGAAACCCTTCCCCCACCGCGCTTCCGCCCCGCACCCGGTGCAGCGCTGAAGTCCTTCCCCCAACGCGCTTCCGCCCCGCACCGTAGACCGACAACAAGATGGTGGAGAAGAAGCGAGAGAGCGCGGGTGAGGCGACGGGAGACGGGGTCAGAGGGCAGGAGGGAACTGCAGGCGTTGGCTTCACACTGAGGATAAGACACAAAGTGCTGGAGTAACTGTGGGGAGGGGGGAGGGGGGGCGGAAGTTGCATATTCCACCACTCACCCCATCCCCCCACATTCCACCACTCACCCATAGCCCCCATATTCCACCACTCACCCATAGCCCCCATATTCCACCACTCACCCCATCCCCCCCCATATTCCACCACTCACCCATAGCCCCCCATATTCCACCACTCACCCCATCCCCCCCATATTCCACCACTCACCCCATCCCCCCATATTCCACCACTCACCCCATCCCCCCCATATTCCACCACTCACCCCATCCCCCCATATTCCACCACTCACCCATAGCCCCCCCATATTCCACCACTCACCCAATCCCCCCCATATTCCACCACTCACCCCATCCCCCAACGTCACCATCCACCACTCACCCCATCCCCCAACGTCACCATCCACCACTCACCCCATCCCCCATATTCCACCACTCACCCCATCCCCCCCATATTCCACCACTCACCCATAGCCCCCCATATTCCACCACTCACCCCATCCCCCCCACATTCCACCACTCATCCCATCCCCACCCCATATTCCACCACTCACCCCATCCCCCCCATATTCCACCACTCACCCCATCCCCCCATATTCCACCACTCACCCCATCCCCCCATATTCCACCACTCACCCCATCCCCCCATATTCCACCACTCACCCCATCCCCCCATATTCCACCACTCACCCCATCCCCCAATATTCCACCATTCACCCATAGCCCCGCATATTCCACCACTCACCCATAGCCCCCCATATTCCACCACTCACCCATAGCCCCCCATATTCCACCACTCACCCATAGCCCCCAACGGCACAGGGGCGTATCCCTGCACATCCCCCGAAACGTTGCCTATCACCTTCGCTCCATAGATGCTGCTGCACCCGCTGAGTTTCTCCAGCATTTTTATCTACCTTCGATTTTCCAGCATCTGCAGTTCCTTCTTAAACACAAATTCGTCGTGTTGAGTCTCATTGTCTGCAACACGTTTTCACCTAGCACACAGCCGACAATGGATGGCCTGTTTCCTTCCTCGTTACTTGTTTTGCAGATCTTTCATTATTTTGTTCTATATCTCTCTATATCACCGTCTATATCTCTTGTTTCCCTTTCCCCTTAACTCTCAGTCCGAAGAAGGATCTCGACCACGAAATGTCACCCATGTCACAAATGCTGCCCCGTCCCGCTGAGTTACTCCAGCGTTTTGTACCTCTCTTCGGCTTAACCCAGCATCTGCAGTTCCTTCCGACACAATCTTCATTGTCATATGTTCCCGAAATGGACCCACGAGATTGTTGCGGGCTCTCCCTGTCTTAAGTCTTCCAGAACTAGGGGTCACAGTGTAAGGATAAGGGGGAAGTCTTTTAGGACCGAGATGAGAAAAACATTTTTCACACAGAGAGTGGTGAATCTGTGGAATTCTCGGCCACAGAAGGTAGTTGAGGCCACAGTTCATTGGCTATATTTAAGAGGGAGTTAGATGTGGCCCTTGTGGCTAAAGGGATCAGGGGGTATGGAGAGAAGGCAGGGATGGGATACTGAGTTGGATGATCAGCCTTGATCATATTGAATGGCGGTGCAGGCTCGAAGGGCTGAATGGCCTATTCCTGCACCTATTTTCTATGTTTCTAAGTCATCGATGCAGGCTCTGCTTTGTTCTGCACCTTCCCATTCCTTCCCGTGCCCCCCCCCCCCCCGACTAGTTTAGTTCAGAGATATAGCACGGAAACAGGCCCTTCGGCCCACCGAGTCCACACACACACGCACGCACGCACACACGCACACACACACACACACACACACACACACACACACACACACACACACACACACACACACACACACACACACACACACACACACACACACACACACACACAAGGGCTATCTGAAGTTAGAGAAGTCAATGTTCATACCGCTGGGGTATAAACTACCCAAGCAAAATATGAGGTGCTGTTCCTCCAATTTGCACTTGGCCTCACTCTGACAGTGGAGGAGGCCCAGGACAGAAAGGTCAGTGTGGGAATGGGAGGGGCATAAGCCACAGGAGCAGAATTAGGCCATTCGGCCCATCAAGTCTACTCCGCCATCCAATCACGGCTGATCTATCTCTCCCTCCTAACCCCATTCTCCTGCCTTCTCCCCATAACCCCTGACACCCGCACTAATCAAGAATCTATCTATCTCTGCCGTAAAAAATATCCACTGACTTGTGGCCTCCACAGCCGTCTGTGGCAAAGAATTCCACAGATTCACCACCCTCTGACGAAATAAACGCCTCCTCATCTCCTTCCTAAAAGAACGTCCTTTAATTCTGAGGCTGTGCCCTCTGGTCCTAGACTCTCCCACCAGTGGAAACATTCTTCGCCATCTCCTTTTCTGTCGGGACTTATTATTCTGAGGCTGTGCCCTCTGGTCCTAGACTCTCCCACCAGTGGAAACATCCCCTCCACATCCACTCCATATCCGGGCCTTTCACTGTTCAGTAAGCTGGGGAATTGGAGGAGGGGGGTGAAGTGTTTGGTGGCCGGGAGATTGTGTTGGTCCAGGAGGTTTAGTCCTCTTGTCTCAGGCAGGTGGCAGGAGGGCGGTGGGCGAAGGGTCCTCGACCCGGCCACCCGACAACGTCGCCTCTGTCGCCAGCTCGACGCCCTGGAGCGCGACAACTTCCAGGACGACCCGCACGCCAACCTCCCGCAGCTCAAACGCCTGCCGCAGTTCGACGACCCTCACACCGAGGCTGGTAGGTGGAAGGGAGGGAGGGAGGGACGGGGGCAGGTGGAGATCTGATCCTTCTCATGGGTCGATCGTCGGTTCATGAGTTGGACGGAGCGCCGGACTGTGCGCGCGGCCCCCCGGGACAAAACTCCTCAGCTGGCCCGCCGGGCTGGGCTTTGTGTACAGTCCAGCACCCGGGGCCAACTCATCATTCACCCAGCCACGGCCCAGTCGGTCAACCAATTGCCGTGGGGGAATTTGTCCCGTATTTGGACCTTCTGACCCTTATTTGGGAGCGAGAAAGTTGGCCACCTTATTCTTGGGGGAGGTCGGGTGGGGGGGGGGTGGGGTGGGTAAAGTGGGGTGGGTAGGGTGGTCAGAGTGGGGGGGGGGGGGGGTGGGGTGAGGTGAGCGGGTGGGGTGGGGTGGGGTTAGGAGGGGGTGGGGTGGGGTGGGTAGGGTGGTCAGAGTGGGGTGGGGGTGGGGTGGTCAGAGTGCGGTGGGGGTGGGGTGGGGAGGGGGTGGGGTGGTCAGAGTGGGGTGGGGGTGGGGGTGGGGGTGGGGTGGGGTGAGGTGAGCGGGTGGGGTGGGGTGGGGTTAGGAGGGGGTGGGGTGGGGTTAGGAGGGGGTGGGGTGGGGGTGGGGTGGTCAGAGTGGGGTGGGGGTGGGGCGGGGTGGGGGTGGGGTGGGGGTGGGGGTGGGGTGGTCAGAGTGGGGTGGATTTGGTATCTTGACTGGGTTGGGTGCTGAGTTCACTCTCGTTTCAGCAAAGAAGAAGAAGAAAACTCGCGGGGATCATTTTAAGCAACGATTCCGCAAGAATTTCCAGTCTCTGTTGGAGGAGCAGGTGGGGTTTAGTACTTGCTTGTACTGTGTGTATTTATGAGGTAGGGAGGGGGGAGTAGAATGGCTGGAACGATGAATATCTCTCTACCCCAGTGTGGACGCCAGAGTTGCAGGACTGCAATACAGTCGTAGCGTGGAAACAGGCCCTTCGACCCAACTCGGCCAACAATGTCCCAGCTACACTAGTCCCACCTGCCCACGTTTGACAATAGACAATAGAAAATAGGTGCAGGAGTAGGCCATTCGGCCCTTCGAGCCAACACCGCCATTCAATGTGATCATGGCTGATCATCCCCAATCAGTACCCCGTTCCTACCTTCTCTCCATATCCCCTGACCTAGCATCGGGAACATGTTTCCTGCCTCTAGCGTGTCCAAACCCTTAACAATCTCATATATGTTTCAATGAGATCGCCTCTCATCCTTCTAAACTCCAGAGTGTACAAGCCCAGCCGCTCCATTCTCTCAGCGTATGACAGTCCCGCCGTCCCCGGGAATTAACCTGGTGAACCTACGCTGAGCTCCCTCAATAGCAAGAATGTCCTTCCTCAAATTAGGAGACAAAAACTGCACACAATACTCCAGGTGTGGTCTCACCAGGGCCCTGTACCAGCTCCAGGGAAGAGCATGTTTGGATGAAGGAGCTAAATCACAAGGCCTGGCAGTAGAGACTGCTCTTGGACTCTTCTGTAGATAATACTACGCCAAGTGGGACCCGTTGGGTCCCGTTCCCCCAACGCAATATTCCACCTCACCCATAGCCCCCAACTCTGCCGGCGTGGCTGACTTTTCTAAAGTTTAAAATGTCGTTAACTTGTAAGAAATAACTTGTACTGCCTATATTATGATCAAATTGGACATTTTAGATAAGTAAGTGTTGAGGGAGGACTGAATATCTATGGTGGGACAATTCCACACCAACGGGCATTAATAGACTGAGAGAAACTACATGGCTACAACAACAAGAAATATGTTAACCATTGATCATCCTCTTCACACCTAGTTCTAGTTGTGTTATCACACTTGCACATCTACTCCCTGCACATCAGGGGCAGTTTTGAGGCCGATTTTCCGACACACCCTAACATTTAGGCTTTACTGTAGACTTTAGATAAGAGCAGTGTGGAAACAGGCCCTTCGGCCCACCGAGTCTGTCTCCACTTCAACAGCACCTTGCCTATCCACAACTAGTATTCCCATGCCAGTTGCAAGTGGCAAGGGCCAGGAAGCGAGCGGGCAAGATCATCTCTGACCCCTCTCACCCTGGCCACAAACTCTTGGAATCACTTCCCTCTGGAAGGCGACTCCGGACTGTCAAAGCTGCCACAGCCAGACATAAAAACAGTTTTTATCCACGAGTAGTAGCTCTACTCAACAGCCAAAAATCTGTAGCCTCCCTTTGATCTCGTATTTTGTTGGTTCAATAGACAACAGGTGCAGGAGTAGGCCATTCGGCCCTTCGAGCCAGCACCGCCATTCAATGTGATCATGGCTGATCATCCCCAATCAGTACCCCGTTCCTGCCTTCTCCCCATATCCCCTGACTCCGCTATCTTTAAGAGCCCTATCTAGCTGTTAAGAGCCCTATCTAGCTGATTTTTGGAATTACAGGAATAGCTACTTCCCCACAGCCATCAGGCTATTAAACCTGGCTCGGACAAAACTCTGATTATTAATAACCACTTTCTGTTATTTGCACTTTACCAGTTTATTTACGCATGTGTGCATATATTTATATCATGGTATATGGACACATTTATCTGTTTTGTAGTAAATGCCTACTATTGTCTGTGTGCTTAAGCAAAGCAAGAATTTCATTGTCCTATACAGGGACACATGACAATAAACTCACTTGAACTTGAACTAGCTCTCTCTTGAAAGCATCCAGAGAACCGGCCTCCACCGCCCTCTGAGGCAAAGAATTCCACAGACTCACCACTCTCTGTGAGAAAAAGTGTTTCCTCGTCTCCGTTCTAAATGGCTTACTCCTTATTCTTAAACTGTGTGTGTGTGGCCCCTGGTTCTGGACTCCCCCAACATCGGGAACATGTTTCATGCCTCTAGCGTGTCCAAACCCTTGACAATCTTATTTGCTTAACATGGTTCACATGCTTGATCAATGGTGTTTTAT
>NC_045998.1:11490157-11537657 GCF_010909765.2 Amblyraja radiata | reverse complement strand
ATCCTGGACTCTCCCACTAGTGGAAACATCCTCTCCACGTCCACTCTAATCTGAAATAAAATCTAATAATAATAATAATACATTTTATTTATGGGCGCCTTTCAAGAGTCTCAAGGACACCTTACAAAAATTTAGCAGGTAGAGGAAAAACATGTAAGGGGAATGAAATAAATAGTAGAGACATGACTAGTACACAAAGTAAAGACAGAATTCAATTCAAAACACAGTATGAGGCAATTAATGCACAGATGAAAAGGGAGGGGGACGTGGGGCTAAGGATAGGCAGAGGTGAAGAGATGGGTCTTGAGGCGGGACTGGAAGATGGAGAGGGACACGGAATTGCGGATCAGTTGGGGGAGGGAGTTCCAGAGCCTGGGAGCTGCCCTGGAAAATCTGAATCTGAAATGCAAGCAGATACTCAGCAGGTCAGGCGGTGTCTGTGGAGGGAGAAGATTGCTGGATTAGTGGCTAGAATGGTCACTTTGTAAGTTTTTCTTCGTACAAATCCAAAAAAAACCAGTCTGGTGAAGAAAATCACTTCAGTTTATCAATATAGATATATTTATTGAAAATTACAATCATTACAATACATTCACTTGACATGCATAATACACAATGCCCTTTGACTGTGAATACTTTAATGATGAAGAGGCAGTGTATGGAAACAGTTCAAGACTCTAAGCATTCTTGTGCAATGGTGCCAGAGGAACTGACTCTACCAGTCGAGAGTCTCAAATCTTCAACAGGTCCTGCCAACAGTTGTAGCCTCTACCACACTGGTCTAAAACAGCAGCATGGTCACATCCAGATCCCCCTCCAAGTCACACACCATCGCCAATTAGAAATAAATTGTTGTCCCTTCACTATCAATAGACAATAGGTGCAGGAGTAGAGGCCATCTGGCCCTTCGAGCCAGCATCGCCATTCAATGTGATCATGGCTGATCATCCACAATCAGTACCCCGTTCCTGCCTTCTCCCCTGACTCCGCTATCTTTAAGAGCCCTATCTAGCTCTCTCATGACCAGAGAACCGGCCTCCACCACCGTCTGAGGCAGGGAATTCCACAGACTCACCACTCTCTGTGAGAAAAGGTTCTTCCTTGTCTCCGTTCTAAATGGCTTACCCCTTATTCTTAAACTGTGTGTGTGGCCCCTGGTTCTGGACCACCCCAACATCGGGAACATGTTTCCTGCCTCTAGCGGGTCCAAACCATTAATAATCTTATATGTTTCAATAAGTTCTCCTCTCATCCTTCTAAACTCCAGAGTGTACAAGCCCAGCTGCTCCATTCTCTGCCCCCACGTCTCTAAAAACATCAGGGTCAAAATGTCCAGACCATCTGATACTGATGATTGTGAGACAGACTCTGATGGCATGTAAGTGTGTCAGTAGTGCCTTGGGTTTTATTCTCTCCTGTAAAGACAGATGGAGCCTTGGTTCAAAGTTTCATCCAAAAGAGTTTTGACATTCTCTGTAACTGCATCTTGAAGGAAGACATTGGATCGAAGAGTCATGAGGTCATACGTAACAGGAGGAGGATTAGACCATTCGGCCCATCAAGTCTACTCCGCCATTCAATCATGGCTGATCTATCTCTCCCTACCAGCCCCATTCTCCTGTCTTCTCCCCATAACCTTTGACACCCGTACTAATCAAGAATCTGAAGTGGGACTTGGTCCCATGCGGTGATGAGAATGAGACCACAACCTCCTTGAAACATAGACAATAGGTGCAGGAGGAGGCCATTTGGCCCTTCGAGGCAGCACCACCATTCACTGTGATTAAGGCTCATCATCCACAATCAGTAACCCCGTGCCTGCCTTCTCCCCATATCCCTTGACTCCACTAGCCCCTAGAGCTCTATCTAACTCTCTTTGAAATCCATCCAGTGACTTGGCCTCCACTGCCCTCTGTGGCAGGAAATTCCACAAATTCACACAACTCTCTGGGTGAAAAAGTATTTTCTCATCTCAGTTTTAAATGGCCTCCCCTTTATTCTTAAGAAAGAACTGCAGATGCTGGAAAAATCGAAGGTAGACAAAAATGCTGGAGGAACTCAGCAGGTGAGGCAGCACCTATTCCTTCGCTCCATAGATGCTGCCTCACCCGTTGAGTTTCTCCAGCATTTTTGTCTATCCTCCCCTTTATTCTTAGACTGTGTGGCCCCTGGTTCTGGTCCCCCCCCCCCCCCCCCCCCCCCCCCAACATTGGGAACATTTTTTCCTGCATCTAGCTTGTCCAGTCCTTTTATAATTTTATACGTTTCGATAAGATCTCCTCTCATCCTTCCAAACTCCAGTGAATCCCAAATCCCAGTCTTTCCTCATATGACAGTTCCGCCACGGGCATGGGCACTGTCGACTTGGTGAATTGTCCCAGCAGGATCCAGTCATTCCGCTTCCTGTCGCACTCCTAAACCGTTGGCATTCGCATTGAGAGCGGCTCGTTCAAAGCCGTCACCGAGCGGATTTGCGATGGTGGTTTTAAATGTTTTAAAATCCCTCAAACCTTACCAGACACTGCCTCTTTGAAAAAGCACACAAAAAACACTGAAATAAATAATTTTACAATATATCTCAGAGATATATACACTCCACATGGATATTCGAAAGTTGGACCAGCTTCATTCCCGATCTATGAGAGGCAAGTATGGTCGTACAGATGCAGATACAACTGCAAGGGGATTATACACGGTGAATGTTGACAAAGAGGCTGATTCGTAACCTCTCCCTCAAATGATGGTGTTCTGAATTGATTATTTGTTTAAGAAGGAACTGCAGATGCAGGAAACATCGAAGGTGGACAAAAATGCTGGAGAAACTCAGCGGGTGAGGCAGCATCTATGGAGCGAAGGAACAGGTGATGTTTCGGGTTGAGACCCTTCTTCAGACCGATCTGAAGGAATAGGTGACGTTTCGGGTCGAGACCCGGAAGGGTCTCGACCCGAAACTTCACCTATTCCTTCGCTCCATAGAGGCTGCCTCACCCGCTGAGTTTCGCCAGCATTTTTATTCTGAATTGACATTTTCTTTTGGAAGGGGATGTTTAAGGAAATGTTCCTCTCAGGTTCCCAGTGAGCGAAGATATGGCTACAAATGGTTGGGAGGGCTAAAGGTCTGAGGTGCTTCATTGCACCCACTGCTATCCAGTCGTGGAGGGCAGGTTTTTACGTAACGCAGGCCTGGAGGGTCCACCAATGATGCTGCTGTGAGCTGTAAATGCCATGTTGGTCATCGGAGGCCAGAATCCCAGACACCACACGCTGAGCTGAAGGCTGAAAATGTCATCATGAAACTGCAAGGAACTGCCAACTGGTGTGGTGGGAAGGAACTGCAGATGCTGCCTTTCACTGAAGGTGGACGCCGAATGCTGGAGTAACTCAGCGGGACAGGCAGCGTCTCTGGAGAGAAGGAATAGGTGACGTTTCGGGCCGAGACCCACCTGGTGCTATTTTCAAGGACATGGCAGGTGAGGAACGTTGCTGCTTGGTGTTAGTTTAAGAAAAATAAGAATAAGTTTATTGGCCAAGTATTCACATACAAGGAATTTGCTTTGGCGCTCCGCCCGCAAGGTTTGGGGGGAATTGCTGGGAAAGAGAAGTGTCATTAGAGGGTAGGTGTGGGGCTTGGAGACTAGCGTTGCCAACTGTCCCGTATTAGCCGGGACATCATGTATATTGGGCTAAATTGGTTTGTCCCGTACGGGAACGCCCTTGTCCCGTATTTGACCGCTACTACTCGGGTCGAGGGGACTGTCGGGTTGGAGCGCCGCTGGAGTAACTCAGCGGATGAGGCAGCATCTCTGGAGTGAAGGAATGGGCGACGTTTCGGGTCGAAACCCTGTCCCACTTAGGAAACCTGAACGGAAACCTCTGGAGACTTTGCGCCCCACTCAAGGTTTCAATGTGGTTCCCGGAGGTTGCAGGTAGTGGGAGCAGGTAGTGGGAGGCTGACAAAAACCTCCGGGAACCGCACGGAAACCTTGGGTTGGGCGCAAAGTCTCCAGAGGTTTGCGTTCAGGTTTCCTAAGTGGGACAGGGGCATTAGTGTCTTGACCCGAAACGTCGCCCATTCCTTCTCTCCAGAGATGCTGCCTCACCCGCTGAATTACTCCAGCATTTTGGTGCTTGATGTTTTATGTGTCATTCCTGACTGTCACTGTATGTCATGTTGTCACTTGCGGGCGGAGCGCCAAGGCAAATTCCTTGTATGTGAATACTTGGCCAATAAAAACGTCTTCCTTTTACTGCCTAGGAAGGGGACATTAGTAGTGGCGGGAGAGGGCATGGGGCAAGAAGAGTAGATGGAGGTGGCTAGCAAGAGGATGGTGGCGGAGGGTTTGTGTTGGGCGGGGAGAGAGAATTGGACTGAGGGGGCAGTAGGGAGAGAGTGTGTGTGTGGGGTGAGGAGAGGGCCAGTGGATTGGACAGAAGAGCAGCGGAAAGCCAGTGGAAAAGGCGGAAGACCGCCGAATGTTGGTGGGATCGCTCGAGAGGAACACGTAGAGCTGGGGGCGGGGGAGAGATGGGTCGGTGCATCGGAGGCATTCTCAAAGGCAAAGTTTGGTGGCCATGCAGTGTCGCCAGGAACGAGACTGGCGCCTGGTCAACGCCGGACTCTACTCTCTGCCTCACGGGGCGAACCGTTGGCGTGGCTCACAGCTCAGCACAGCGCTCTTGCCTGCTGTAGTGGTCAAACTGATTCTTCCAGTGCATCATGTAGGAGCTCCACCGGTGGAACTCCATCTTCCACTGGTGTTCTGCCTCGTCGATGGTCTCTGGAAGGGAAGGTTGGAAGGTAAGTAGCGAAGAGGGCAAGGGGGCCACAAAAAGAATACAAACAGGATCCTTGCAGCTTCTGTAGGAATTGATCAGACTCGCACGCAGTGAGTAGAATCCATAGTCTTTTATTAGCAACTCTGTAGAGGTCCAGAACAAGGGGTCACAGTTTAAGGATAAGGGGGAAGTCTTTTAGGACCGAGATGAGATAATTATTTTTCACACAGAATCTGTGGAATTCTCTGCCACAGAAAGTAGTTGAGGCCACAGTTCATTGGCTATATTTAAGAGGGAGTTAGATGTGGCCCTTGTGGCTAAAGGGATCAGGGGGTATGGAGAGAAGGCAGGTACAGGATACTGAGTTGGATGATCAGCCATGACCATATTCAATGGCGAATGGCCTACTCCTGCACCTATTTTCTGTTTCTATGAAACACAAGGTGCTTTCATCTCCACATGCATACACAGAGAGAGAGCTCTCTAATAAGCCTGTGGGCAGACCAATAGCACGAATGACACTAATCTACAGCTATTGTCTGCGGCTAAGCTGTTCTTAATAGACAATAGACAACAGGTGCAGGAGGAGGCCATTTGGCCCTTCGAGCCAGCACCGCCATTCAATGTGATCATGGCTGATCATCCCCAATCAGTACCCCGTTCCTGCCTTCTCCCCCTATCCCCTGACTCCGCTATCTTGGAACAGTTCCAGCACCTCTTGCCACCAGACCATGGGGAAAACCTACAGTAGACACAAAAAGCTGGGGTAACTCAGCGGGTCAGACGGCATCTCTGGAGAAAAGGAATAGGTGACGTTTCGGATCGAGACCTTTCATCTGAAGAAGGATCTCTTTCACCTGAGATGCCGTCTGACCCGCTGAGTTACTCTAGCTTTTTGTGTCTATCTTCATTTTAAACCAGCCTCTGCAGTTCCTTCTGACACATGGGGGAAAACCTCCCAGATATGTCCTATTCACAAAAAGAATCCAGTCCAGCTAATTACTAATTAGGTAATTACTAATTGGGCAGCTTACACCCCAGTGGTATGAACATTGACTTCTCTAACTTCAAGTAAGCCTTGCTTTCCCTCTCTCTCCATCCCCTCCCCCTTCCCAGTTCTCCCCCCAGTCCGACTGTGTGCCCGACTTGTTGTCCACTTCTCCCAGCTTACGATGATCTATTTTACATTTGCCTTGATCTCCATCCACTTTGTCCCGTTTTCACACCTTACACTTCCTTATCTATGGATCTCCCCCTCCCTTGAAGGGTCTCGACCCGAAATGTCACCCATTCCTTCTCTCCAGAGATGATGCTGCCTGTCCTGCTGAGTTACTCCAGCATTTTGTGTCTTATCTTCAACTAATTTCAAGTCAGTCACATTACTCAGTCTGATCGTCAAAGTTAGGGAAACAGTCTCCCTGTGGCACCTACTCATTAATAACTTGCTCACTGGTTTAGGGTTTTGCCAGGAACATTTGTCTCCAGATGTCTTAGTCTTGGACCAGGCAGACCAAGGAGTTGAAGTCCATAGGGACCAGCCAAGGGTCCCCTTTGGCCAGTGTCCGGAGGGCAAGGAGCACTGTCATTCCACCCCTTGCCCTTAGGGGCAGGAACAGATTTGCTGTCAGTGACTGAAGGGCTGGCGAAGGGATTTAGGGAGTGGGCAGGGTCGAAGTTGTCCTGGTTGGTTTGCTCCTAGGCCTGGCCAAGCTGGCCATCCGTCAGTCACGGCCCCAGGCAGAAGACAATAGACAATAGGTGCAGGAGTAGGCCATTCGGCCCTTCGAGCCAGCACCGCCATTCAATGTGATCATGGCTGATCATCCCCAATCAGCACCCCTCCCGTTCCTGCCTTCTCCCCATATCCCCTGACTCCGCTATCTTTATGAGCCCTATCTAACTCTCTCTTGAAAGCATCCAGAGAACCGGCCTCCACCGCCTTCTGAGGCAGAGAATTCCACAGACTCACAACTCTCTCTGTGTGAAAAAGTGTTTCCTCGTCTCTGTTCTAAATAGCTTACCCCTTATTCTTAAGCTGTGTGTGTGGCCCCTGGTTCTGGACTCCCCCAACATCGGGAACAAGAAGGCTTTTTCCGAGCAGGATGCTTGCCCCTTTGCTGGGGTTATGTCCACACCCGGGTGGTGTTAGAGAGAGACATTGTTATATGTTATATGGGACGACAGATGGCACAATGGGCTAAGTGTTCGGCTGGCAACCGGAAGGTAGCCGGTTCGAATCCCGCTTGGAGTGCATACTGTCGTTGTGTCCTTGGGCAAGACACTTCACCCACCTTTGCCTGTGTGTGAATGTGTGTGAATGTGTGTGAGTGATTGGTGGTGGTCGGAGGGGCCGTAGGCGCAGATTGGCAGCCACGCTTCCGTCAGTCTGCCCCAGGGCAGCTGTGGCTACAGAAGTAGCTTACCACCACCGAGTGTGACTGAGGAGTGAATGAATAATGCGATGTAAAGCGCCTTGAGTATTAGAAAGGCGCTATATAAATCCCATCCATTATTATTATTATTATTATTATGTAGTTAGGGTTGCTATAGTACTATATAGACATTGCAATAGCAGTTATATTTAGTATCTTTGTCAGGATTGTAACATAGTTGTTGATCATTGTAGATAATGTGGTGATTTTGTACTATGGTGGTGGATGTGTCACCACCGTTTTGTATTGAAATCGTGATGAATTAATATATTTTTGATATCAAAAAGGGAGCTGAACTCCAGAGGGAAGTCGGAGACCTGTGCAACAAGGGAGCACTTCACTGAGTGTGACTTTAAGGTGTTGATCTTACTGGCTGAGGCCAGACCTCACACAAGGTGGTTGTTGGAGGTGAATTATCGCGGTGCCAGACGTCAATGCAGGAATGTCCGGGGACCAGCAATCGTCTAATGGCCTTCGCTCCTTCCACATTTACACTGTTAGAAACGCCACAGGTGAACCTTCTTCCCTGTGGCTATCGAACAGTACAACTCCACCCCCTTCTGACGTGTGGTCAGTGGCGGACTGGCCAGGGTGTCAGCTTGCCCGATGGCAAGTGGGCCCCTGATGAAGTGGGCCCCCCATATCAAGTGGGCCCCTGATGAAGTGGGCCCCTGATGAAGTGGGCCCCCCATATCAAGTGGGCCCCTGATGAAGTGGGCCCCCTATATCAAGTGGGCCCCTGATGAAGTGGGCCCCCTATATCAAGTGGGCCCCTGATGAAGTGGGCCCCCCATATCAAGTGGGCCCCTGATGAAGTGGGCCCCCTATATCAAGTGGGCCCCTGATGAAGTGGGCCCCCCATATCAAGTGGGCCCCTGATGAAGTGGGCCCCCCATATCAAGTGGGCCCCTGATGAAGTGGGCCCATCATATCAAGTGGGCCCCTGATGAAGTGGGCCCCCCATATCAAGTGGGCCCCTGATGAAGTGGGGCCCCCATATCAAGTGGGCCCCTGATGAAGTGGGCCCCCTATATCAAGTGGGCCCCTGATGAAGTGGGCCCCCTATATCAAGTGGGCCCCTGATGAAGTGGGCCCCCTATATCAAGTGGGCCCCTGATGAAGTGGGCCCCCCATATCAAGTGGGCCCCTGATGAAGTGGGCCCCCCATATCAAGTGGGCCCCTGATGAAGTGGGCCCCCTTTGTCTCCTGGCAACCAATATTTTTAGACCCAGTCCGCTACTGTGTGTGGTTGACTGACTCCCCCCCCACCCCCACATCCCCAATACTTTCCACTGGTCACTTTAAATCCATGTTGTATGTATCTTGTGTTTTATGTCTGTGTTGCTGGATCAATTCCTCCCTCCCGGGATAAATAAAGTTCTATCGTATGGTATTAATCTCACAGTTTCTCAGCAGATGTGCCTCTTGTGCCCGCGCGCAGTTAGATGTGGACTTCATTAAGGTTCAGGGTATCATTTGGGATCGGAAGTACTAACAAGAGAGAGACTGACCACCGACCCTTGGCATGTGATGGCATTACCATTGCTGAGATTCAATATTCTGGATATTATTCTACAAGAGCAGGCCAGAGGTTTGGTATCTTGCTTGGTATTTTGAGGAGGAATTCCTTCAGTCAGAGGGTGGTGAATCTGTGGAATTCGTTGCCACAGAAGGCTGTGGAGGCCACAAGTCAGTGGATGTTTTTAAGGCATAGATGATAAGGCATTGATTAGTACGGGTGTCAGGGGTTATGGGGAGAAGGCAGGAGATTGGGGTTAGGAGGGAGAGATAGATCAGCCATCATTGAATGGTCCCCTTGTGGAATGGCAACAGGTCACCTGACCATGTGACAAAATGGAGTAAAATCTCTGAAAGCCAAGCCTCTAACTTCCGGTGTAACTTGGGTCGCCAACTTTCTCACTCCCAAATAAGGGACAAAAGGTCAAAGTACGGGACAGATTCCCCACGGCAATTCGTTGACCGACTCGGCCATGGCTGGGTGAATGATGAGTTGGCCCCGGGTGATGGAGTCTGAGGAATTCTGTGGAGGCCGGTTCTCTGGATGCTTTCAAGAGAGAGCTAGATAGGGCTCTTAAAAATAGCGGAGTCAGGGGATATGGGGAGAAGGCAGGAACGGGGTACTGATTGGGGATGATCAGCCGTGATCACATTGAATGGCGGTGCTGGCTCGAAGGGCCAAATTTGCCTACTCCTGCACCTATTGCCTATTGGACTGCACAGAAAGCCCAGCCGGCGGGCCTGCTGAGGAGTTTTGGCCCGGGGGCCGCGCGCACAGTCCGGCGCCCCGTCCAACTCATGAACCGATGATCGGGCAAGGCGCTGCTGCTGCTGCTGCTGCACTCCACGGGCTGCACTACGTGGGGACGGGTGAGGCGGGGCCGGACGCGGCGCTCCGACCCGACAGTCCCCTCGACCCGAGTAGTAGCGGTCAAATACGGGACAAGGGCGGTCCCATACGGGACAAACCAATTTAGCCCAATACACGGGATGTCCCGGCTAATACGGGACAGTTGGCGACCCTAAGTGTAACACAGTGAAACATAGAAAATAGGTGCAGGAGGAGGCCATTCGGCCCTTCGAGCCAGCACCGCCATTCATTGTGATCATGGCTCCTATCAATAACCCGTGCCTGCCTTCTCCCCATATCCCTTGATTCCACTAGCCCCTAGAGCTCTATCTAACTCTCTCTTAAATCCATCCAGTGACTTGGCCTCCACTGCCCTCTGGGGCAGGGAATTCCACAAATTCACAACTCTCCGGGTGAAAAGGTTTTTTCTTACCTCAGTCTTAAATGACCTCCCCTTAATTCTGAGGCTGTGGCCACTGGTTCTGGACTCGCCCCTCATTGGGAACATTTTTCCTGCATCTAGCTTGCCCAGTCCTTTTATAATTTGATATGTTTCTATAAGATCCCCCTCATCCTTCTAAACTCCCGTGAATACAAGCCTAGTGTTTTCAATCATTCCTCATACGACAGTCCCGCCATCCCAGGGATCAATCTGGTGAACCTACGCTGCACTGCCTCAATCACAAGGATGTCCTTCCTCAAATTAGGAGACCAAAACTGTACGCAATACTCCAGATGTGGTCTCACCAGAGCCCTGTACAACTGCACAGTGAAACAGCTTGGACTGCAGCCGCTGTGTATATCACGACACGAGCCTGTAAACTACTTTTAAACAGCGCACACAAAACATTTAAAAACATTCTGACCAGAGATATTTTTATTGACATCGTCACACATGCAGGATGTAAAGAACACGAGAAACATTAAATTTTGGAACAGAAAATCAGGTGTGGGTTTTACATGCAAAAAAATGAACAGCCATAATTTACCAAAGCACCACAACACAATGAAAATTACAAATCATAATGAAATTAAAATAACAATATGGAGAAAGAAAATGTTTAAGAAGGAACTGCAGATGCTGGAAAATCGAAGGTAGACAAAAATGCTGGAGGAACTCAGCGGGTGAGGCAGCATCTATGGAGCGAAGGAAATAGGACACAAATGCTGGAACATTTTCAGGTAGTCCCTGCTTTCTCCCTCTTTCCCCTCCCCTTCCCAGCTCCCCCACAGCCCACTCTCTCCGCCTCTTCCTTTCTTCCCCCCCACCCCACATCAGTCTGAAGAAGGGTCTCGACCCGAAACGTCGCCTATTTCCTTCGCATAGATGCTGCCTCACCCGCTGAGTTTCTCCAGCATTTTTGTCTACCTTGGAGAGGGAATTGTGTGTTGATATCGGGAGGTTGCCGGAGAGACAAAATAGATGACTGCACAAAAATTGGGGAAACGGACAAGGGAGAAGATGAAGCCGGAGAGAAAATGAAATAGGGATTAGGCAAGAGGGAAAGAAAGAAACATGGATACATGCGGAAGCATGGCAAGCAGGAAAATCAAAGTAAAATAACGGAAGGAGTAAGAAAAACAAAATGAATTAACAGGAGAGATACAGTGTGGAAACAGGCCCTTCGGCCCAACTTGCCCACACTGGCCAACATGTCCCGGCTACACTAGTCATAGAGTGATACAGTGTGGAAACAGGCCCTTCGGCCCAACTCGCCCACACCGGCCAACATGTCCCGGCTACACTAGTCATAGAGAGATACAGTGTGGAAACAGGCCCTTCGGCCCAACTTGCCCATACTGGCCAACATGTCCCAGCTACACTAGTCATAGAGTGATACAGTGTGGAAACAGGCCCTTCAGCCCAACTTGCCCACACTGGCCAACATGTCCCAGCTACACTAGTCATAGAGTGATACAGTGTGGAAACAGGCCCTTCGGCCCAACTTGCCCACACCGGCCAACATGTCCCAGCTACCCCAGTCCCACTTGGTCCATAACCCTCCAAACCTGTCCTATCCATCATGTACCTGTCCAACTGTTTCTTATACTATGGGATAGTCCCAATAAATCAAAGAGGGGGAAAAACACAGCTGAGAGAAGTGTCAGAGGGAATGGGTGAGAGAAACAACCCCCCAGCCCACAATGTGTCAGCGTTCAGTCACTCTAGATGCGTTGCAAGGATGGTTAGAGAACATCAATGTGCATTTCGGACCCCTCTGTCGATACACACACAGTCTCTCCCGACAGCAGCTCTGTGCAAAACACGACCTGTCCATCCCACCGTCCGTGGTCAACGTGGGAAACAACAGGAGTCTTCCATGGTGACGGACATATAATCAGTGTGTAGATCTCTGGATGGGTGAGCCCCCATCCTTGGCCTTCTGCCATCCTAGCCTGGATGTCCCCGGCAGTTAGGTGGAGTGGGATGGAATAGAATGGAATATTTTATTGTCACCTGGGACAAGGCACAATGAAGTTCTTTGCTTGCATACACAATGTATACAAATAGTCACCACGTCACAAAGTACTGCCTGCCGGCTCCTCCTTTATTCCCCCCCCCCCCCCCACCCCCATTGTTCTTGTGACTCCTGCAGGTTGTGGAGGGGACATGGGGAAAGGCCTTGAAACTTGACCCTGGACAATGGTGGTCCTCCTGAAGGGATGGCTGATCACTGTGGCCCATGTGGCCAGGCAGAAGATGTCAGCCTCACCCACCACCTCAGCCTCACTACCATATAACCATATAACAATTACAGCACGGAAACAGGCCATCTCGACCCTTCTAGTCCGTGCCGAACACATAATCTCCCCTAGTCCCATATACCTGCGCTCAGACCATAACCCTCCATTCCTTTCCCGTCCATATAACTATCCAATTTATTTTTAAATGATAAAAACGAACCTGCCTCCATCACCTTCACTGGAAGCTCATTCCACACAGCTACCACTCTCTGAGTAAAGAAGTTCCCCCTCATGTTACCCCTAAACTTCAGTCCCTTAATTCTCAAGTCATGTCCCCTTGTTTGAATCTTCCCTACTCTCAATGGGAAAAGCTTTTCCACGTCAACTCTGTCTATCCCTCTCATCATTTAAAAAACCTCTATCAAGCCCCCCCTTAACCTTCTGCGCTCCAAAGAATAAAGCCCTAACTTGTTCAACCTTTCTCTGTAACTTAGTTGCTGAAACCCAGGCAACATTCTAGTAAATCTCCTCTGTACTCTCTCTATTTTGTTGACATCCTTCCTATAATTAGGCGACCAAAATTGTACACCATACTCCAGAATTGGCCTCACCAATGCCTTGTACAATTTTAACATTACATCCCAACTTCTATACTCACTGAGTTACAGAGGCTGTACACAGCTAGACTCCGCCTCGGAGACTCTATCTTCCTACTTGCTTCAACTCAGGTTTAGTTTAGTTTAGAGATACAGCGCGGAAACAGGGCCATCCGGCCCACCGGGTCCGCGCCGACCAGCGATCCCCGCACACTAACGCCATCCTGCACCCACTAGGGACAATTTCTTACATTTACCAAGCCAATTAACCTACAGACCTGCACGTCTTCGGAGTGTGGGAGGAAACCGAAGATCTCGGAGGCCAATTCTCTGAGAAATTCCCAGAGAAGCGGAGGCCGATGCTCGGAGAAAATCCACGCAGGTCACGGGGAGAACGTACAAACTCTGCACAGACCCACCACCCATAGTCAGGATCGAACCTGGGACTCCGGCCCTGCATTCGCTGTAAGGCAGCAACTCTACCGCTGCGCCACTGCGACCGCTCGCCGTTGTGGGTTCTTAGCTTCCTTGGGACGACAGATGGCACAATGGGCTAAGTGTTCGGCTGGCAACCAGAAGGTAGCCGGTTCGAATCCCGCTTGGAGTGCATACTGTCGTTGTGTCCTTGGGCAAGACACTTCACCCACCTTTGCCTGTGTGTGAATGTGTGTGAGTGATTGGTGGTGGTCGGAGGGGCCGTAGGCGCAGATTGGCAGCCACGCTTCCGTCAGTCTGCCCCAGGGCAGCTGTGGCTACAGAAGTAGCTTACCACCACCGAGTGTGACTGAGGAGTGAATGAATAATGCGATGTAAAGCACCTTGAGTATTAGAAAAGTGCTATATAAATCCCATCCATTATTATTATTATTAGCTGGCTGATGAGACCAAATGGGCAGATGGGACAGGAGGTGCTTGAGAGCGCGTAGGCTGTATGGCGATGAAATCCTTTCGATATTGATGTGTGCCCCTCGTGCCTAGACTGATGGTTCTCAATATTATCCTGAATGCTTTTCTCCAACTTGAATGGTTACAGCCCAGAAGTCAGTACTTGTGTTTTCTGTCTGGTAATCCCATTCAGCGACTGAGTTGAGAATAGTGTGCTCGTGTCACAAGTCTGAAGAAGGGTCTCGGCCCGAAACATCACCCATTCCTTCTATCCAGAGATGCTGCCTGTCCCACTGAGTTACCCCAGCATTTTGTGTCTATCAATGGTAGGGACAGGCAAAGGTAGGATGTAGGAATATGCTGTCAACATTCATATTTACCACAGGCCGGAGTAACCACTGACAAAGCTTAGCTAAGTTTAGTTTAGTTTAGAGATACAGCGCGGAAACAGGCTCTTTGGCCCATCGACCAGTGATCACCCCGCACACTAACACTATCCTACACCCACTAGGGACAATTTACAATTAAACCAAGCCAATTAATCTATAAACCTGGACGTCTTTGGAGTGTGGGAGGAAAAACTGAAGATCTCGGAGAAAACCCACGCAGGTCAATAGACAATAGACAATAGACAATAGGTGCAGGAGTAGAGGCCATTCGGCCCTTCGAGCCAGCACCGCCATTCAATGTGATCATGGCTGATCATCCACAATCAGTACCCCGTTCCTGCCTTCTCCCCTGACTCCGTGATCTTCAAGAGCCCTATCTAGCTCTCTCTTGAAAGCATCCATAGAACCTGCCTCCACCGCCCTCTGAGGCAGAGAATTCCACAGACTCACCACTCTCTGTGAGAAAAAGTGTTTCCTCGTCTCCGTTCTAAATGGCTTACTCCTTATTCTTAAACTGTGTGTGTGTGTGTGTGTGGCCCCTGGTTCTGGACTCCCCCAACATCGGGACCATGTTTCCTGCCTCTAGCGTGTCCAAGCCCTTAACAATCTCATATATGTTTCAATGAGATCCCCTCTCATCCTTCTAAACTCCAGAGTGTACCTTCATTTGTTCACTTTCTCTCTCTCTACATCACCGCCTATATCTCTCGTTTCCCTTTCCCCCCGACTCTCACTCTGAAGAAGGGTCTCGACCCGAAACGTCACCTATTCCTTCTCTCCAGAGATGCTGCCTGTCCCGATGAGTTACCCCAGCTTTTTGTGTCTATCTTATATCATTCTGGTCTTGTTATCTAGGCCAAAGTTATATTCATTGTGTTACTGTACATTTATCTGTTGTGTGGTTGCATTAACGTGCCAGTAAAACCTGTAGCAAGTTAGAATTTTATTGTTCTGGGCCACAGTATATAGGGCGCTGTTAATTTAATTGCTGGTTGTTCTTGGCTGTTGTTTTCCTGCCACACCTGGTGGAGAGAGAGAAAGTCACCACCTAGGAACCACCGATCCAAGTTCTGCCCGGGAACATTCTGTCTGCTTAACAATAGACAGTAGACAATAGGTGCAGGGAGTAGAGGCCATTCGGCCCTTCAAGCCAGCACCGCCATTCAATGTGATCGTGGCTGATCATCCCCGTTCCTGCCTTCTCCCGATATCCCCTGACTCCGCTATCTTTAAGAGCCCTATCTAGCTCTCTCTTGAAAGTATCCAGAGAACCGGCCTCCACCGCCCTCTGAGGCAGAGAATTCCACAGACTCACAACTCTCTGTGTGAAAAAGTGTTTCCTCGTCTCCGTTCTAAATGGCTTACTCCTTATTCTTAAACTGTGTGTGTGTGTGGCCCCTGGTTCTGGACTCCCCCAACATCGGGAACATGTTTCCTGCCTCTAGCGTGTCCAAACCCTTAACAATCTTATATGTTTCAACGAGATCCCCTCTCATCCTTCTAAACTCTCCAGAGTGTACAAGCCCAGCCGCTCCATTCTCTCAGCATATGACAGTCCCACCATCCCGGGAATGAACCTTGTAAACCTACGCTGCACTCCCTCAATAGCAAGAATGTCCTTCCTCAAATTAGGGGACCAAAACTGCACACAATACTCCAAGTGTGGTCTCACTAGGGCTCTGTACAACTGCAGAAGGACCTCTTTGCTCCTATATTCGATTCCTCTTGTTATAAAGGCTAACATGCCATTCGCTTTCTTCACTGCCTGCTGTACCTGCATGCTTACTTTCATAGACTGATGTACAAGGACCCCCAGATCCCGTTGTACTTCCCCTTTTCCCAATTTGACGCCATTTAGATAGTATCTTTCAATCAATTCCAATAAAACTAATTTTTTGGTTCCTGCTTGTGATCCTGGCCCAATCAAATTTGTTCTTCGAGATTATCTTCAACTGAAGGCAATAACATTGACCATAACCGTGGAGGCAGACAAAAATGCTGGAGTAACTCAGCGGGTGAGGGATGCAGCATCTATGGAGCGAAGGAATAGGCGACGTTTCGGGTCGAGACCCTTCTTCAGACTGATGTGGGGGGTGGGGGGGTGGGAAGAAGAAAGGAAGAGGCGGAGACAGTGGGCTGTGGGGGAGCTGGGGAGGGGAGGGGAAAGAGGGAGAAAGCAGGGACTACCTGAAATTGGAGAAGTCAATGTTCATACCGCTGGGGTGTAAACTGCCCAAGGGAAATATGAGGTGCTGCTCCTCCGATTTGCGGTGGGACTCACTCTGGCAATGGAGGAGGCCCAGGACAGAAAGTTGGATTGAGAATGGGAGGGGGAGTTGAAGTGCTGGGCCATCGTGAGATCGGGTTGGTGATTGCGAACTGCACCCTCGATATCAACCTTTTACATAACTCTCTAAATCCCATCTTTCTGCTCTTACCTGGAACCTGCAGAAAATTCAAGCTACGTTAGGAAAGAATCCCATCGTCCAAATTGGCCCTTGGGCCTGGAGCAGATTCACTCCACAGTGAATTTGGATGTGTGGGGAAAGAAAGAAAATAAAGATGAGTGGTAGAAAGGTGAAGGGAGAGTGTGAGAGAGAGGGAGGCATGAGGTGGTAGGAGGAGGAGAAAAATAGATGGAGGTGGAGACAGAGAGAGACAGAGAGAGAGAGCGAGACAGAGGGAGACACAGAGAGAGAGACATGCACTGTATACTTGTATTTATACTTATGCATTTTAAACATGTGTGTCATGTTTTATACTTTGGCAATATAACAATGTTTTTTTATCATGCCAATAAATTTTTTTAATTGAAATTGAATTGAATTGAGAGGCAGAGAGATAATAATAATAATAATAATGGATGGGATTTATATAGCGCCTTTCTAATACTCAAGGCGCTTTACATCGCATTATTCATTCACTCCTCAGTCACACTCGGTGGTGGTAAGCTACTTCTGTAGCCACAGCTGCCCTGGGGCAGACTGACGGAAGCGTGGCTGCCAATCTGCGCCTACGGCCTCTCCGACCACCACCAATCACTCACACACATTCACACACATTCACACACAGGCAAAGGTGGGTGAAGTGTCTTGCCCAAGGACACAACGACAGTATGCACTCCAAGCGGGATTCGAACCGGCCACCTTCCGGTTGCCAGCCGAACACTTAGCCCATTGTGCCATCTGTCATCCCAATATAGAGAGAAAGAGACAGAGAGAGAGAGAGAGAGAGAGAGAGAGAGAGAGAGAGAGAGGCAGAGAAAGTGCCAGAGACATAGACAATGACATGGACCACATACATACTCACAAGTACCAGTTGGCCCCTTGAACAGGCGTGTGTTGGTGCAGAGGGTGGCTAGAGAGGGAACTTACCCACAGACATTCAAGTTCTTAATCAGTAAAGCCAGAATGAGATTGTTATTGACACACACAGGTTTAGAGAAATAGGGGTGAGTTAAACTATGAAGCAAACAACCTGAGAAACAGCCTCCAGAGTCCGAGTGGGTTCAGGTTAAAGAGCACAGAATGTATTATAGAAACACAAGAAGAAATCACTTAATGACTCAGAATGCCGACTGTTGAAAAATAAACTTTTAAAAGATAGTTTAGAAGTTAGAGGGCCTGTTTGGGGCCAGCTTATAAAATATTCAAAAATTGTTATATTGAACTGGTTGCTCAACAGGAGATTGATTTTGTCAAATCATTCAATAATGTTTTTAAGAATGCTGTGGTGCTTCATAAAGGTGGGCAGGAAATCAGGACTGGAGGTGGGACAGTGAGTTAGTTGCTTGTGGGAGCAAATTTCCACCAGAGCAGTCAGCGGCCGTTGAGCCAGGCTGTTTGTCGTTAGACAGGGACGTGCACAAGGCTGGTGCATGGCTTCATCAACGTTTCTCAGAGCGAGGGACGTTCAGTGTAGAGGTGTAGCACGGAAACCTTCGAGTCCACGCCGCCCAGCGATCCCCGCACGCTAGTACTACCCTCCACACACTAGGGATTATTTGCAATGACACCAAAGCCAATTAACCTACAAACCTGCATCGTCTTTGGAGAGTGGGAGGAAACCGGAGCACCCAGAGAAAACCCACGCGGGTCACGGGGAGAACGTGCAAACTCCGTACAGGCAGCGCCGGTGGTCGGGATCGAACTGTGAGGCAGCAGCTCTACCCGCTGCGCCACTGTGCCGACCTTTGCAGGGCGTGATGTTCCAGAGAGTAGCTGGGAGGGGAGAGGGGAGTTGGGGGTGATATTTCAGTGCTGGGTGGTGGGCAGTGTTGGGGAGTTTGGGGGTAACTGGGAGCCTGATGAGGGCAGGGGGTTTGCAGACCAGAAGTTGGGGGGGAGGTTAGAGTTGGGTCGCCAACTTTCTCACTCCCAAATAAGGGACAAAAGGTCAAAATACGGGACAAATTCCCCACGGCAATTCGTTGACTGACTGGGTGAACAATGAGTTGGCCCGGGTGCTGGACTGCACACATAGCCCAGCCCAGCGGGCCAGCTGAGGAGTTTTGGCCCAGGCGCTGGGCTTTGCGTGTGGCCCGGGCCAAAACTCCTCGGCTGGGCTTTGTGTTCTGTTGTACGCACAGTCCGGCGCTCCGTCTAACTCATGAACCGATGATCGGCCATGAGAAGGAGGGGTGGTGGTGGTGTCGGAGGTAAGCGAAGGTCCGAAGGTCGGACAGCCGACCGACGGGGCCACGGGCGAGGCGTTGCTGCTGCTGCACTCCATAGGCTGCACCACATGAGGCGGGGTCCGACCCGACAGTCCCCTTCACCCGAGTATTAGCAGTCAAATACGGGACAAACCAAGCTATTCTTGTTCAATAAATAAACAGGTAGAGGATGGAAAATAAAAGAGCATAGAAACCGTTCCCCTTACAACTAGGTGTCCCGTAGCTAGAAAGCTCTCCATCACAAGCTAAAATAAAAAGGGAACAAGGATTAAATTAACTCAAAATGGCAAATTAAAATGGAAAGATTGTTCAAAATCAAGTGTAGATCTTCCTTTGAATGCATTTTTCTTAATTTGTGCAGCACTTCGCCTGTTTTCGGATGGCGACTCATTGCCAACTCCCCATCCCTAGTGCCCCTAGAGCAGGCACTGATGAACCAGCATAGATAGTCCACATGGTGAAGATGCCCACACAATATGCAGTGGTGAGTGATTGCAAGGAACTGCGTGGAATCAGGCCCTTCGGCCCACCGAGTCCACGCTGACCATCGATCACCCATAGAAACATAGAAACTAGGTGCAGGAGGAGGCCATTCAGCCCTTCGAGCCTGCACCGCCCCTAGAGCTCCATCTAACTCCCGTTCACAATAGTTCTGCGTTGTTCGCGATCACTTCCCTGCACACAGATCGGACAATTGTACCCGGGGGAAACCCACGTGCAAACTCTGCGCAGACAGCGCCGGAGGTCGGGAATGAACGTGGGTGACGGGAGCTGCGAGTTAGCCGCTCTACCCACTGTGCCACTGGCCCACCCTTGATCCCAGCCTACATCGAGCTGTCCGTAGCGGTGACTACGGAGGGTTCATGGTCCCGACCACGGGTGAACAAAGGGAGGAGGACTGGCTGAACTTTGTTGCCTTCCACCGCAGTGAAGAATACTGTGGTGGATGTTTGTGTTAAATCTTATTGTGCATTGTGTGTTCTTTTTTTCAGTGTATTGCTGCTGGCAAATTCATATCACTGCACCTTGACTGACTATGACTTTGATCTGGTCCATTATGGGAAAGGAATCACCACAGCAGCCTCTCTTCCATGTCCTCCCCTAGACACGAGCATAATAGTGGAGAGGGAGGTAGACAAAAGTGTTGGAGGAACTCAGCATCTATGGAGCGAAGGAAATAGGAGACCCTTCTTCAGTCTTGACCTGAAATGTCGCCTATTTCCTTCGCTCCATAGATGCTGCCTCACGCGCTGAGTTTCTCCAGCATGTTAATAAATTAAATTCTGAAAATGAGAAGATCTTTCCCAAATAACTTTCATTTTTACAAGGATGTTTCCGTAACCGGCTTCCGTCTCCGCGCTAGTATCCTACGGGATCTTTGGTGCGGAGACTGGAAGCCGGTTACGGAAATGGGGCCGAAAATTACCCCTGAATCTGCCCATGACCGTACTATGTCTTTTTCGTCGAGTGGACTATCTTGCTCCACTGTAGGATCTTTGCTGACCGGGGTGATTGTGCTTGTGTGCGGGGGTAGTCTTGCTGAGCTGTCTGCAAAGAATGTACCTGGTGCACGTGACTATAAACCATGAAAGCAACCCTCCAAGCCTAACGCCACAAACATAGGTGTGAGCACTGCAGTTGCAGTGGCACTACTGTTTGGATAGATCCGGGTAGTTCGATGACTGGTCTAGCAAGATCTGGAGACAAGGAGCATGTGGATGGCATCCATCAAACCAAAACATGGATGTTTTGGCATGGATCAGAACGTCAAGAGACAATAGACAATAGGTGTAGGAGTAGAGGCCATTCGGCCCTTCGAGCCAGCACCGCCATTCAATGTGATCATGGCTGGTCATCCACAATCAGTACCCCGTTCCTGCCTTCTCCCCATATCCCCTGACTCCGCTATCTTTAAGAGCTCTCTCTTGGAAGTATCCAGAGAACCGGCCTCCACCGCCCTCTGAGGCAGAGAATTCCACAGACTCACAACTCTCTGTGTGAAGAAGTGTTTCCTCGTCTCCGTTCTAAATGGCTTACCCCTTATTCTTAAACTGCGTGTGTGTGTGGCCCCTGGTTCTGGACTCGTTCACGGAGAAAGCAACACATACCTGTGGCATTGAGGAGCTTGGGGAGGAACTGGTTCCAGAACACACACATCTGCACTCGGAGACGTGTGTAGATTTTGACCGGCTCCGTGTTGAGGGCAATGAACTTCTGCTCGCTGGTGGTGAAGGGAGGCCATCTTTTCTCCTGCGGATGGGGATCGTTTGGGTTCCTGCAGAGGGAAGAGAGATCTAGGGTGAGACTCCTGTTGGGTAGAACTTAGCAAAAAATTCCACTGATTCACCACCCACTGTCTAAAGAAATGTCTCCTCATCTCCAATCTGAAAGGTACGTCCTTTTATTCACAGGCCGCGCCCTCTGGTCCTAGACTCTCCCTCAAGTGGAAACATCCTCTCCACATCCACTCTATCTAGGCCTTCCATTGTTCAGTAGGTTCCAATGAGCCCCCCACCCCCTCATCTAAGGATCTATAACATCAGCGAGATGTTGGCAACCTGAGCTAAAATTGGAAATTGCTGGGAATAGTAGACTCAAGGAACTGCAGATGAAGGAACTTTGCATGGAATGTTTAGAAGGATGAGCGGGTATCTCATTGAAACATGGAATGCAAAGTGCTGGAGTAACTCAGCGGGTCCGGCAACATCTCTGGAGAACATGGATTGGTGACGTTTTGGGTCGAGACCCTTCTTCAGTCTGAAGGGTCTCGATACGAAACATCACCTATCCACGTTCCCCAGAGATGCTGGCTGACCAGCTGAGTTACTGAAGTCTGAAGAAGGGTCTCGACCCGAAACGTCGCATATTTCCTTCGCTCCATAGATGCTGCCTCACCCGCTGAGTTTCTCCAGCATTTTTGTCTACCTTCGATTTTCCAGCATCTGCAGTTCCTTCTGAAACATCAGAGTTACTCCAGCACTTTGAGCCCTTTATCAGCATTACATCCTTGCTTTTATAGTAAGTAAGTATGTCAATTTGATTTATATAGCACATTTAAATCAACTCGCGTTGAAACCAAAGTGCTTTATATAAAATTAATTATAAAGTTTCCGTACATCCATAGGAAAAAAAAAGAACTATTTTATTCTACTCCTCTGGAAATGAGTGCCAGCATTATATTTGCCGTTCTACAATACTAAACTAAACTAATTACCGACTCAACCTGCTAAATTAACAATAGACAATAGACAATAGGTGCAGGGGGAGGCCATTCGGCCCTTCGAGCCAGCACTGCCATTCAATGTGATCATGGCTGATCATCATTTTGTGAATCCAGCACGAGGACTCTCAAGTCCATTTGCCACCGATTTCTGAATCCTCTCCACATTTATTCCTTCTGCCAAAGTGCATGGCTGTACACTTTGCTGTGCTGTATTCCATTTGTCACTTCCTTGCACACTCTCCCAACATGCATGCAGGTACAGCAGGCAGTGAAGAAAGCGAATGGCATGTTGGCCTTTATAACAAAAGGAGTCGAGTATAGGAGCAAAGAGGTCCTTCTGCAGTTGTACAGGGCCCTAGTGAGACCACACCTGGAGTATTGTGTGCAGTTTTGCTCCCCTAATTTGAGGAAGAACATTCTTGCTATTGAAGGAGCCCAGCGTAGGTTCACCAGGTTAATTCCCGGTATGGCGGGACTGTCATATGCTGAGAGAATGGAACAGCTGGGCTTGTACACTCTGGAGTTTAGAAGGATGCGAGGATATCTCATTGAAACATATAAGATTGTTAAGGGCTTGGACACGCTAGAGGCAGGAAACATATTCCCGATGTTGGGGGAGTCCAGAACCAGGGGCCACACACACAGTTTAAGAATAAGGGGTAAACCATTTAGAACGGAGACGAGGAAACACTTTTTCTCACAGAGCGTGGTGAGTCTGTGGAATTCTCTGCCTCAGAGAGTGGTGAAGGCCGGTTCTCTGGATGCTTTCAAGAGAGAGCTAGATAGGGATCTTAAAAATAGCATAGTCAGGGGATATGGGGAGAAGGCAGGAACGGGGTTACTGATTGGGGATGATCAGCCATGATCACATTGAAGGGCCAAATGGCCTACTCCTGCACCTATTGTCAATTGTCTATTGTCTATTGTCTGTCCGAGTCCCTCTGCAGACTCCCTGCCTGCCTGCCCCTCTCCACCTATCTTTCTGTAGCTTTTGTTCAAAAGGGAACTGCAGATGCTGGAATATCGAAGGTACACAAAATTGCTGGGGAAACTCAGCGGGTGCAGCAGCATCTATGGAGCGAAGGAAATAGGCGACGTTTCGGGCCGAAACCCTTCTTCAGACTGATGGGGGGTGGGGGGGGGGGAAGAAAGAAGGAAAAGGGGAGGAGGAGGAGGAGCCCGAGGGCGGGCGGATGGGAGGGGGGGAGGAGACAGCTAGAGGGTTGAGGAAGGGGAGGAGACAGCAAGGGCTAGCCAAATTGGGAGAATTCAATGTTAATGCCATAAGGACGCAAGGTCCCCAGACGGAATATGAGGTGCTGTTCCTCCAATTTCCGCTGTTGCTCACTCTGGCAATGGAGGAGACCCAGGACAGAGAGGTCGGATTGGGAATGGGAGGGGGAGTTGAAGTGCTGAGCCACCGGGAGGTCAGGTAGGTTAAGGCGGACTGAGCGGAGGTGTTCGGCGAAACGATCGCCCAACCTACGCTTGGTCTCACCGATGTAAATCAGCTGACATCTAGAGCAGCGGATGCAGTAGATGAGGTTGGAGGAGATACAGGTGAACCTTTGTTGCACCTGGAACGACTGCTTGGGACCTTGAATGGAGTCGAGGGAGGAGGTGAAGGGACAGGTGTTGCATTTCTTGCGGTTGCAACGGAAAGTGCCCGGGGAGGGGGTGGTGCGGGAGGGAAGGGAAGAATTGACGAGGGAGTTGCGGAGGGAGCGGTCTTTGCGGAAGGCAGACATGGGGGGAGATGGGAAGATGTGGCGAGTGGTGGGGTCACGTTGGAGGTGGCGGAAATGGCGGAGGATTATGTGTTCCTCCCCCCCACCCCCCATCAGTCTGAAGAAGGGTTTCGGCCCGAAACGTCGCCTATTTCCTTCGCTCCATAGATGCTGCTGCACCTGCTGAGTTTCCCCAGCAATTTTGTGTACCTTTCTGTAGCTTTTGTTGGCTGCTTACCCGGTTTTTGCAAACGTTGACCAGTAGTGCATCATCTTCCTGCTCAGCATCTCCTCCTGTTTCGTGTAGTTGAGTTTCTTCTCCAGGGGCAGGCCGAAGACAAACTCAATCTCATAGCCGTGGATCACTCCCATCCATTCCGGCCACACCAGGTTGGAGGCCCGGTGGTCGAAGAAGTACATGTAGATGCCGATACCAAACTCGGAATACTTGTTGGCAAAGCGCATCAAGGGGCAGATGACGTTGTGGTCGCCCACAATGTCATCCATCGCGTCTCTGTTCTTTATGCCGTTGTGTTCGTCCATCCAGTCGGTGTACTGTAGTGCCACAGCTTCCAATCCCAGGTCGCTGGCGTGCGGCACGCTGAGCTTGACCCCGACCGTGAAGTCTTCGCGCGAGATGATGCTCTCCGAGTCCTTGCTGAAGCCCGGCGCTCCGTACAGAAGGAAGTACGAACCTTCGTCCTTGTTGACGCCCAACAAGACCTGAGTTTTCTTGATGCTGCCCGAGTCCAGCATGGCGTCCAGGGAATCTGGGAAGAATTCCCCGTCAATGATGGGAACAAAGGAAAACCGGAAGACACTGTGGTAGGGGAGCACCGACCACTCCTTGTCGATCAGCTCATGAGGCTCTTTTGCCCGAAGACACTGGATTAACTCACTGTCGCTGTTGATGTTACAGTTGAGGAGTCTTCCCAATTCGACGGCCCTCCGACGGCCTTCCGCCACTGAGACGGTGGCCCATGGACAATTTGGCGAGCCGCTCTGAAGAATGGCCCGGTGGAAGAGGTCCCTGCTCCCCGGGGACAGCAGGTGCATGCCGACAGAGGCCCCGCCGGCACTCTCGCCGAAAATGGTCACCATCTTTGGGTCGCCGCCGAAGGATTGGATGTTGTCCTGCACCCATTGTAAAGCCAGCCTCTGGTCCAGAAGGCCCACGTTCCCAGGTGCCTCTTGACTGCCGTGCAGGGCGAGGAAACCAAACGCACCCACCCTGTAGTTCATGGAGACCACCACCACCTTCTCAACGTGGGCCAGATACTTCCCATTGTAGACGTCCAAGGTGGAGGCTCCACTGTAGAAGCCGCCTCCGTAGAACCAGACCATGACCGTGGCGTTCTTTGGCTTTGGAGAAGGCACCCAGACGTTGAGGTACAAACAGTCCTCACTCATCTCCTTGTTGGGATTCCACATCTCGGAACCGGGAAACCCAGGGAACTCCTTGTCGACGTACTGCTGGCAGTTCTTGGGATAGGCAGAGGCGTCCCAGAGTCCCGACCATGGCCTCTTGCCTTCAGGTTTTTTGAACCTCAAATTCCCAACTGGAGGTTCTGCAAATGGGATTCCCAGGAAAGCACTGACGTGGCTGGACAACACCGGTATTCTTGTACCCTTGACTTTTCCCGACTTGGTGCTAACCTGGAGCTCGGGATGATGCTGTGACTGACACAGGGTGACGGAGGGCAGGAGGATCCCCAACACCGAGGCCACGAGCAAATTCATTTCCTTCGCGTCTCTTTTGGAACTGGAAGGAAAGACAAAAATTGAGGACACAAGGGAATAAAAAACTGTTCCCAATTCCTGAAAATCAGGAAGTTGTAGATGTTGGAAATCTGAACTAATGCTAGAAGCAGTAGACCCTGCAAGTATCTACAGGACTAGACACTTCCTACTAGACAGGAATTGCAAGTGCTGGAATCTTGCATCGAACGCAAAGTGCTGGAGTAACTCAGCGGGTCAGGCAGCATTTCTGGGGAACGTAGACAGGTCTGAAAAAGGGTAGTAGGAATAAAGGCGTAGACTATTTCCTAAATGGGGGAGAGAATCCAGAAATCGGAGGCGCAAAGGAACTGGTGCAGGATTCCCAAAAAGTTAATCTGCAAGTCGAATCGGTAATAAAGAAAGCAAACTCAATTTCAAGAGGGCTTGTATACAAAAACAGGGATGTAACGCTGAGGCTCTATAAGGCGCTGGTCAGCGTTGGAATATTGTGAGCAAATTTTGGACACCATATCTGAGGAAGGATGTGCTGGCTCTAGAGAGGGTCCAGAGTGGGTTTACAAGAATGATCCCAGGAATGAGTGGGTTAACCTATGATGAGCGTTTGTCGGCACAGGGCCTGTACTCGCTGGAGTTTAGAAGAATGAGGGGGGACCTCATTGAAACGTACAGAATAGTGAAAGGCCTGGATAGAGTGGACGTGGAGAGGATGTTTCCACTAGTGGGAGAGTCTAGGACTAGAGGTCACAGCCTCAGAATTAAAGGACGTTCTTTTAGGAAGGAGATGAGGAAAAATGCGTTTAGTCAGAGGGTGGTGAATCTGTGGAATTCTTTGGCACAGACGGCTGCGGAGTCCAAGTCAATGGATATTTTTAAGGCTGAGATGGATGGATTCTTGATTAGTACGGGTGTCAGAGGTTATGGGGAGAAGGCAGAAGATTGGGGTTAGGAGAGAGAGATAGATCATCCATGATTGAATGGCAGAGTAGACTTGATGGACCGAATGGCCTAATTCTACTCCTATTCCTTATGACCTTGTGAGTGTGGAGTGCTAGACAAATGGGCTCTCTCACAAACAGCCATCTCCCTCCCTCTGTGTTGTCTTGTAATTCTTATTCCCCATTTCCAAGTGAATTTGAGTGCAGGATGGAAATTGGTCATGAAGTTGATGAAGTCAGTAAGTTGTGCATGGGTGCAGCAGGTAGCACCAATGCAGTCGTCAATGTAGCAGAGGTAGAGTTCGGGGATAGGGCCAGTGTACGCCTGGAGCAGGGATTGTTCGACGTACCCTACAAAGAGGCAGGCATAGCTCAGGCCCATGCGGGTGCCCATAGCTACGCCTTGGATCTGGAGGAAGTGGGAGGAGTCTAAGGAGAAGTTGTTGAGGGTAAGGACCAGCTCTGCTAGGCGGAGGAGAGTATTGGTGGATGGAAATTGGCTGGTTCTGCGGTCGAGGATGAAACAGAGAGCTTTAAGATCCTCCTGGTGGGGGATGGAGGTGTAGAGTGACTGGACATCCATAGTTAAGAAGAGGGAGTGGGGGCCTGAAAAACGGAAGTCATTGAAGATACGAAGAGCGTGTGAGGTGTCTGGGACATAGGTGGGGAGGGATTGGAGCAGGATGGAGTCGAGATATGTGGAAATTAATTCAGTGGGACATGAACAAACAGAAACAATGGGTCTGCCAGGACAGTTCTGTTTGTGGATTTTGGGGAGAAGGTAAAATCGGGGCTGGGGAACGATAAGGTTGAAGGATTTAGAGGGCAGAGAGCTGGAAGTGATGAAATCAGAAATGGTGTGATATTAAGTTCTGATGCTGGTCAGAGGGGTCATGGTCCAAGGATAAGTAGGAGGAGGTGCCTGAGAGTTGTCGCCTGGCCTCAGCCCGGTAGAGGTTAGCGTGCCAGACTACCGCCGCACCTCCCTCGTCAGCGGGTTTGATAATCACATCTGGGGTGCTTGAAGTTAATGTTTTATCCAAATGACGACGTCTTTCACTGTATCAAACAGATTGGCTCTGGGGTGAAAGGACAATCTATTCAGGCACAGCTGATACCATCAAGAATTGTGAAATTCTAAAGGTTATAATAATGTAATATAAACCAACTGTAGACTCTGGTTTATACTAAATATAGACACAAAATGCTTCAGTATCTCAGCAGGTAGATAAAAATGCTGGAGAAACTCAGCAGGTGAGGCAGCATCTATGGAGCGAAGGAAATAGGCGACGTTTTGGGTCGAGACCCTTCTTCAGACTGATGTGGGGTCTCGACCCGAAACGTTGCCTGTTTCCTTTGCTCCATAGAGTTTTTCCAGCATTTTTGTCTACTTCGATTTTCCAGCATCTGCAGTTAGAAACATAGAAACATAGAAAATAGGTGCAGGAGTAGAGGCCCTTCGGCCCTTTGATCCTGCACCGCCATTCAATATGATCATGGCTGATCATCCAACTCAGTATCCCATCCCTGCCTTCTCTCCATACCCCCTGATTTCTTTAGCCAAAAGGGCCACATCTAACTCCCTCTTAAATATAGCCAATGAACTGTGGCCTCAACTACCTTCTGTGGCAGAGAATTCCAGAGATTCACCACTCTCTGTGTGTGAAAAATGTTTTCCTCATCTCGGTCCTAAAAGATTTCCCCCTTATCCTTAAACTGTGTGTGGTCCCTTGTTCTGGACTTCCCCAACATCGGGAACAATCTTCCTGCATCTAGCCTGTCCAACCCCTTAAGAATTTTGTAAGTTTCTATAAGATCCCCCCTCAATCTTCTAAATTCTAGCGAGTACAAACCGAGTCTATCCGGTCTTTCTTCATATGAAAGTCCTGCCATCCCAGGAATCAGTCTGGTGAGCCTTCTCTGTACTGTTCCTTCTTAAACATGACTATCTCAGCAGGTCAGGCGGCATTGCCTTGTTCAGACTGACGGACTTTGTGTTGGGTCAGCTCTGATGAAGCTGCAAGCCCTTGGGTTTGTGTCGGAGGTGGCTGGGCCAGCTCTTTATAAATACATGAGCTAAAGGCTCAAGACTAGAAATAAATAACCCGCTTTATAAATGAAACTTTTAAACATTATTGGAAAAAAGTGGGACAGGCTCATAAATAACCCTGCAACCTCCATTGCCATCAACTCCCCTTTGATTCATTTTTCCATCTGTCTACACTTGGGGTATTCTGAAGCAGCCAGTTAAACGAACAATCTGCACGCTTGGGTGGAAACCGGAGCACCCGACGCAGAAACTATGTGGTCACAGGGAGAACGTGCAAACTCCACGCAGACAAGACCGTAGGTCAGATTCGAATCTGGGTTGCAGGAGAGGAGTGAAGTAGCAGCACTAACTGCTGCGTCAACCTGTCATTTTTTCTTCTTCACATAAACCGTTGATTCCGTTCCGTGCTGTAAGCTGTTGAACCGACTCCCACCCCCATTCCCAAGCAGCTTGTCCCAGCTTGCTGCACGAAAGGAATAACTCCCCTCCTGCTTCTTAAAATTGACGTCCAAGCCTTTTGGCTGTGTAGGAAGCAACTGAAGATGCTGCTTCTAACCGAAGATAGACACAAAATGCTGGAGTAACTCAGCGGGACAGGCAGCGTCTCCGGAGAGAAGGAATGGGTGACGTTTCGGGTCCCCAGGCTCCTCTTCCTTATCTGTTGTGTCAAGGGCAAGTCCCCTTGTGAAACCCTGCCTTACCTTTCCCCGCTGCGGGAGAGAAATCCACACACATATTGCTCCAAAATAAGAACGAAAAAAATCGGTATCAAAAAGCAGAACAGAGGTGGCACATACCGTGAATTGATGCCAGCAGCCAGGGACAAGATCAGGCTTTCGCGACCAGCTGATGCTATTTAAAGGCTGCAGCTGTCCAGAAGGGAGACACCAAAGGTTTGTGCGCTGCTGTTAGTGGCTGGGGTGATTTAATGCCTCACACTCAGGGCCTCATGGCCACATAGAGAGAGCCTTTAAAGAGACAGTGCCTGTTGTGTGCAAGCCTTCAAGAGGAATACAAGTTCTTAACCCTTGGCTGATCCCTTGACTTCAAACGGTCGGTGACATTTGAGTCTTTCTTGTTAATTAGGTGTCCACTGAATGTATTAAAATGGCAACCCACAGCTGGACTCTGGGAACAATATCGCACTTATAAGATCGGCGACTTTGACAAAAAAATCAACGCTTGTTTTTGAGTAACTATCTCACAAGCAGAGGAAATGCCTCAGAAGCCACGAATGAAATGTGGAAATTAACACATTTGCCATCTGCAGGACAAGAAGATCAAGAGAATATTGGAGAACTTCCTTGTTCTTCCTATAGCACCATGGGGCCCTTTACAACATCTGTCCAATATTCACACTTGGGTATAGTGTTCCATTTGAAAGTTAACACACAACTGGCACGAAACGTCGCCTATTTCCTTCGCTCCATAGATGCTGCCTCACCCACTGAGTTTCTCCAGCATTTTTGTCTACCTTCGATTTTTCCAGCATCTGCAGTTCTTTCTTAAACATTCCAGGGTTAAAATCCCTCAAACACAACAGCAAAATATTAAGTATTTTACTAGGAGTCTCGACTGTTTCCACCAGCAGGCTTGTCATATACAATACGTGATCACCGAACCTCCCTGACCAGAGATGCAATATCTTCCACTTCCAATATAGAAGGCTACAGATCAGGTGCTGGTAAATAGAATTGGTACAGGTTGATACTAATAGATTGATGGTTGGCACAGAATTAGAATATGATTAGACTGCATTCTAATTCAATATATAAATTGGCTACAGAGATGAGGGATTAATTGAAGACTTTAGAATTCTGCACCAGATCTATCCTATTATAGATAGACACAAAATGCTGGAGTAACTCAGTGGGACAGGCAGCATCTCTGGAGAGAAGGAATGGTTGACGTTTCAGGTTGAGACCCTCAGAAGTCTGAAGAAGGGTCTCGACCCAAAACGTCACCCATTCCTTCTCTCCAGAGATGCTGCCTGTTCTGCTGAGTTACTCCAGCATTTTGTGTCCATATTCGGTGTAAACCAGTTCCTTCCTTCACACACTATCCTACATTATGTTTGACTATAGCTCAGGCCTCCAATCAATAGACAATAGGTGCAGGAGTAGGCTATTCGGCCCCTCAGGCCAGCACCGCCATTCACTGTGATCATCCACAATCAGTACCCCGTTCCTGCCTTCTCTCCATCTCCCTTGACTCCGCTATCTTTAAGAGCTCAGTCTAACTCTCTCTTGAAAGCATCCAGAGGATCGGTCTCCACTGCCTTCTGAGGCAGAGAATTCCACAGACTCACAACTCTCTGTGAGAAAAAGTGTTTCCCCGTCTCCGTTCTAAATGGCCTAACCCTTATTCTTAAACTGTGTGTGTGGCCCCTGGTACTGGACTCCCCCAACATTGGGATCATGTTTCCTGCCTCTAGCGTGCCCAAACCCTTAATAATCTTATATGTTTCAATAAGATAACCTCTCATCCTTCCAAATTCCAGTATAGACAATATTCAATAGACAATAGGTGCAGGAGTAGGCCATTCGGCCCTTCGAGCCAGCACCGCCATTCAATGTGATCATGGCTGGTCATCCACGATCAGTACCCCGTTCCTGCCTTCTCCCCATCTCCCTTGACTCTGCTATCTTTAAGAGCTCTATTTAACTCTCTCTTGAAAGCATCCAGAACAAACTGAAGATAGACACAAAAAGCTGGAGTTACTCAGCGGGCCTGGCAGCATCTTTGGAGAAAAGGAATAGGTCGAGACCCCTCCTCAGACTGAGAGTCAGGGGAAAAAGGAAAAGAAGAGATACAGATGGTGATGTGGAGAGATATGGAACAAATGAATGAAAAATATGCAATAAAGTAACGATGATATAGGAAACAGGCCATTGTTAGCTGTTTGCTGGGTGAGAACGAGAAGCTGGTGCGACTTGGTTGGGGGAGGGATGGAGAGACAGGGGGGATGCAAGGGTTACTCAAAGTTAGAGAAGGCAATATTTATACCACTGGGCTGTAAGTTGCCCTAGACAAATATGAGGTGCTGTTCCTCCAATTTGCCCTTGGCCTCACTCTGACAATGGAGGAGGCCTAGGACAGAAAGGTCAGTGTGGGAATGGGAGGGGGAATTAAAGTGTTTGGTAACCAGGTAGATCCAGGCAGACTGAGCAGTAAAACGATCCCCTAGTCTACGTTTGGTCACGCCTATGTTTAAGAAGTCACACCTTGAACGATAGATACAATAGATTTTGAATGCTGATCCGTTACTGAACTAAGAGCTAATATTGCCAGCAGGCAGGACCTATTCTACCTGAGTGAATAGCACTCTGCCACCTCTTGACAATCCCGACATAATTCAATTCAATGAACATGACACAGTTCAGCTCTTGGCTATATGAAGTGTAATGCAGGGAGATGGCCAATGTATTTGCCACTGATTTCTCCTTCTCTTTCTCTCTCCCTCCCTCTCCCCTGCAGGTTTGACCACGGCCTGCAACATTACATTTTTGCTGTCTAATTTAATCAAGGCAGCGTACTGCAGTGCTGGGAATCTAGCTGGCAGTCACAATTCATTGTCCAAGATCTTAATAACAAGGGAATGGATACATACTTCAGTTTGCTTTTATTCCTAGCCTCGTCACGGTGGCGCAGCGGTAGAGTTGCTGCCTTACAGCGAATGCAGCGCCGGAGACCCGGGTTCCATTCCGACTACGGCTGCTGTCTGTACGGAGTTTGTACGTTCTCCCCGTGACCTGCGTGGGGTTTCTCCCAGATCTTTGGTTTCCTCCCACACTCCAAAGAGGTGCAGGTTTGTAGGTTATAGTGGGCTTGGTAAATGTAAAAATTGTTCCTAGTGGGTGCGGGATAGTGTTAATGTGTGGGGATCGCTGGTCGAAGCGGACCCGATGGGCCGAAGGGCCTGTTTCTGCGCTGTATCTCCAAACTAGACCTGCATTTGGATAGGTGATGTTGTGAATCGGGGAAAGGTCCCTGCTTCACCAGAAGGTTCACCAGACTGATTCCTGGGATGGCAGGACTTTCATATCAAGAAAGACTGGATAGACTCGGCTTGTACTCGCTAGAATTTAGAAGATTGAGGGGGGATCTTATAGAAACTTACAAAATTCTTAAGGGGTTGGACAGGCTAGATGCAGGAAGATTATTCCCGATCTTGGGGAAGTCCGGAACTGGGAGTCACAGTTTAAGGATAAGAGGGAAGTTTTTTAGGACCGAGATGGGAAAATCATTTTTTACACAGAGAGTGGTGAATCTGTGGAATTCTCTGCCACAGAAGGTAGTTGAGGCCACAGTTCATTGGCTTTATTTAAGAGGGAGTTAGATGTGGCCCTTGTGGCTAAAGGGATCAGGGGGTATGGAGAGAAGGCAGGGATGGGATACTGAGTTGGATGATCAGCCATGATCATATTGAATGGCGGTGCAGGCTCGAAGGGCTGAATGGCCTCTACTCCTGCACCTATTTTCTATGTTTCTATATTTCTCATGTGTTACTGCAGCATCTTGCATTTGTTTTAATAAACCAGCATCTGCAGCTGCTTCTGTCTAATCTCACTTCATCTGCCCTTGTATATTCTGCTCATAGTTACCCTTTCAACATCAGCTGTGGCAAATTGGCCTCTGCGACAGAAGGTTTGTAGTTCAAGCCTCACTCAGGGTACCATTTGGAGCTTGTGTTCTAGGCCACATATGTGGTACATGGCATTGTAAGGAATGATGGTAAAGCACACACACACACCAAAATCCTATACTTCCAGCGGCAGAGGTCCGCAGGAACTGGAGGACAGAGGTGTGTGGAGCATCCGTCACCGTTCCTGTCGGAAACCAGCGCCACTGCGTTGCTAATGTTTTCAACAATGATGAAATGAAATTAATAATCTAGGCCGATGCACCCAGCACAGTCCTAAAAGAGGTCGTTGTCAAAGAGGTCAGACGGACAGGATGTTAAATAGAGACCTTTTCTGCTCTGTATAAGATGTCGCGATTAAATGAAGAGGGGATAGGTATAAAACGCTGGAGAAACTCAGCGGGACAGGCAGTATCTCTGGAGAAAAGGAATAGGTGACATTTCAGGTCTTGGTGTTAGAGATGGTGGCTTGAGGGAAGTCTCCTTACCCTGCCAGTGTATTTTGGAGATAGGCACAAAATGCTGGAGAAACTCAGCGGGACAGGCAGCATCTCTAGAGAGAAGTAATGGGTCGAGACCCTTCTTCAGACAGAGAGTCGGGTGGGGGGAGGCACAGGGATAGCGAAGGGTAGCATGTGAAAAAGCAGATGAGGTTCAAGGAAAATGTAGAATAGATCACTGTTGGCGAGGAGAAAATGGCAATGAGGCGTACAAAGATAAAACGCAATCAGGAGGACAGTCAAACTGGTCGAAGGGGTGGGAGATTGCAACCTTCGTGGGCGGAAATCCTGGGGGGGGACAGGGGGGCCTTTCAGCGCCCGGCGCGGCATAAAATCAAACTGCTGCATCGAGGCTCCTGATGTTGAAGCCCCCGCCGGCCGATGAAAGGCCCCGCGAACGGGCCGATTCAAGCCCCATGATTCGGGGCGGACGAAGCTGCTGTTGCTGGAGTTCGGAGACGGTCACCAACCAGGTCAGCTCCCGATGTGACTGTCCACAGGGCCCACGGCCGAAGCCTCGCGTGTGCGTGTGTGTGTGTGTGTGTGTGTGTGTGCGGGCGTGACTGCCAAGAAATTGTGCCCCCCCCCTCATGTTTTGATAGCAAATCGACCTGGCATGCACAATCAAATTAGATCAAATAGAACAAGTCATCCTACAACTTTAGGCTGTGCACGCCATACGCAAGGAGAAGAAGCTGGATGGAGAACTAGGATGGGGGAGGGCTGGAGAGAGTGGCAAAGCAAGGGTTATTAAGTTGGAGAAGTCAATGTTCATACCGCTGGGGTGAAAGATGCCCAAGCAAAATATGAGATGCCGTTCCTCCAATTTATGCTGAGCTTCCCCCTGACAGCGGAGGAGTGGTTTTGGAGGATTTTACAACATCAGCATTTGCCGACTGCAGATTATCCGAGGCTCACTCCGCCCAGGAGACCACGGGACCGGAACTGAAGGACGGACATGCTCATTGAGGGGTGTTGTTTACCGAGGTAAACTGGCCGGGGCTAATTATATCGGAGAGGAAACTGTGAGAGGTAAAAGTAGAATCTTGTGTCTACTCGGTGAATTTTTTCCGGTGACCTATCCGCACGGGATGTCACTGATACCAAGTGTGCGTTGGATCAGGCATCGTGTCCAACGCAGCTGTCATTGGATTTACAGGCTCTCTCGCTCAATTCTCCAAAAACACCCCTCCTCCCAATGTACAGCCTGGATAGAGTGGATGTGGAGTGGATGTGGAGAGGATGTTTCCACTAGTGGGAGAGTCTAGGACCAGAGGGCACAGCCTCAGAATTAAAGGATGTGCCTTTAGAAAGGAGATGAGGAGGAATTTATTTAGCAGAGGGTGGTGAATGTGTGGAATTCATTGTCACAGCCGGCTGCGGAGGCCAATGGATATTTTTAGGGCAGAGATAGATAGATTCTTGATTAGTACAGGTGTCAGGGGTTATGGGGAGAAGGCAGGAGAATGGGGATAGGAGGGAGAGATAGATCATCCATGATTGAATGGCAGAGCACACTTGGTGGACCGAATGGCCTAATTCTACTCCTATTCCTTATGTCCTTGTGAGTGTGGAGTGCTAGACAATTGGGGAGTGGGTTCTCACACAAACAGCCATCTCCCTCCCTCCGTGCTGTCTTGTAACTCTTATTCCCCATTTCCAAGTGAATTTGAGTGCAGGATGGAACTTTTAAAATGGGTACTTTTAAGGTGGAGATTCACAGATTCTTGATTAGTACAGGTGTCAGGGGTTATGGGGCGAGGGCAGGAGAATGGGGTTCAGAATGAAAGGTAGATCAGCCATGATTGAATGGCGGAGTAGACTTGATGGGCCGAATGGCCTAATTCTGCTACTAGAATTTATGAAAACCTTTGCTTGTGTTTGGTTCCGTGACGATGCTACCTTATTTCACAGGTTGCTGTTTTATTCCTACATATTACCTATTCTCTCTCACATATCCATCAACTCCTCTTGGATCATTTTACCGGTCACCCACATAAGGGGTAACTTCAGCCAATTAATCCTTGGGATCGGGGAGATCAGAGCATCTGGTGGAAACCCACTCACAAATGCAAAACATTGAAACAGTCTTCTGTCACCTGTGCTTGCAAACCCAATGCCCGACCTTCCTTCCCTCGACCATTGACAAAGTCCTTAATTGCTCTGCCAATTCCCAAATCCTCATGCAAGTCTCCTTTAACCCTCTGTTGGATTTTTGCCTGGACTGTCATGGTGGCGCAGCGGGTATAGCTGCTGTCTCACAGCGCCAGTGACCCAGGTTCAATCCCAACTACGGGTACTGTATGGAGCATCCCTCCGAACTCCATTCTCCTGCCTTCTCCCCAATACAATGGGATTAGTGTAGATGGGGTGCTTAATGTCTTGCTGGGCCTAAGGGCAGCTGAATGGAGCGGCTGGGCTTGTATACTCTGGAGTTTAGAAGGACGAGAGGGTATCTTATTGAAACATATAAGACTATTAAGGGTTTGGACATGCTAGAGGCAGGAAACATGTTCCAGATGTTGGGGGAGTCCAGAACCAGGGGCCACACACACAGTTTAAGAATAAGGGGTAAGCCGTTTAGAACGGAGACGAGGAAACACTTTTGCTCACAGAGAGTTGTGAGTCTGTAGAATTCTTTGCCTCAGAGGGCGGTGGAGGCCGGTTCTCTGGATACTTTCAAGAGAGAGCTATAAAAGGCTCTTGAAGATTGCAGAGTCAGGGGATATGGGGAGAAGGCAGGAACGGGGTACTGATTGGGGATGATCAGCCATGATCACATTGAATGAGCCGAATGGCCTACTCCTGCACCCATTCCTTCATCAGACTAAAGAAGGGTCTCGACCCGAAACGTCACCTATTCCTTCGCTCCATAGATGCTGCCTCACCCGCTGAGTTTCTCCAGCATTTTTGTCTACCTTCAGGTTTGTAGGTTAATTGGCTTGATTGATAAAATGTAAAAATTGTCCAGTGATGCTCTACCTAGAGCTTTTCAGCGTACTACATCCAGACCCTGGAAGAAACACCCTGAATTGTTGTAGCACTCCGTTGATGAACAAACCCAGTCAGAGGCCCTGACAACACACACAACAGCCACACCACTCCACATTTGATGCGCCACAGGAAATCCCTGGAGGAATGCGATCCTGAACAAATTATCCAACCAACAGAACGTGTGTGACCTCTACAATTCTTCACCCTCCCTGTCCTCATTTGTGACAATGTCAGGTCTCTCAGGGCAGGGGGAGTGGGATTCAGAGTGTGTGGGTTTTCTCGGTCCTTGTAAACGCGATGGGATTTGACAAGATTATTTTTAGTGATCACTACCTGCACCATCTCGACCGCACAGGGGGTTAAAATAATAAACATATCCCAGGTCTTTTTATATACCATTGCCAGAAAAAAAAAGTAGAGGCCATAAATAGCTCAGGCGACATTATTATGGCGTTGTCATGGGCACAGCGGGGGGATCGATTGCTTCCTGTCTTTCTATCTATCTTTCACTAAGTGATGCAATGCTAATTTTTAGACCGACTCAAATGGATGTACCGGTGGATTCGCCCTGCAATGAGCCACAAAACCCTTTTCAAAATGCGTGGAAAAGCAACACGCACGTTGAAACAGCAGCGTATTTCAATGCCAGTCAGTAAACTAACTGGGCGACGGTTGTGTCAGTTTCACGGTCCCTCTGTTTAAGGCGATGCATGGAAAAATAACGGCATTGCACAGACAAGATTGCAACAACAACAACAACAACAACAAAATAAAAGCCAGCGTTGGTTAAAATCGCACAGATTAATTGCCAAGCCCAGAAATAAATGGAAGCAAGAGATAGAGTCTTTACCTGTATGCGAATAGGCGATACACACACTGGGACTGCAGGTGGTCGCTCTGTCAGCTGTGTAAGCTGTTGTTTGCTGCCTACGCCGCTTGACGTGAGGTTGTCTGTGTGTGTGTGTGTGTATATAGCTGAGGAGTGGAGGGAGGGGGTACTGGATTAATGATCCGCAGAACAATCTCGCGATGTTGGCTGGAGAGGCAATGCAGGGCCGAATGTCCGCGGATGGAGAGGGCTGGATGCTTGCAGCAAGACAAGCCGGCGTTTCATCACTCGGAACAAAATGCACTCCCTCACCCCCACTGCATCTACCTTCCACGAGCGAGCAGAAATGGCAGGAACATGACATTCAAGTTCAGGCAGCAGAAGATATTGCCCCGCTCGGAAGACTTAAGCAAAGACATTGAAACTGAAATGTTTGGTGGACAAAAATGCTGGAGAAACTCCAGCATAGATGCTGCCTCATCCGCTGAGTTTCTCCAGCATTTTTGTCCACCTTCGATTTTTCCTGCATCTTAAAACAAAAATGTGTAACGAATTTCACTTTGCACAAATGTTTAAGAAGGAACTGCACATGCTGGTGAAGTCTACCTTCACTTTGCACAAAGAATAGAATTTCTTCACAAATAGACAATAAGGGCTGACTGATTCCTTCTTCATCCATTGATAAAATAATTCTTGAACATTGCGTTGTCATTAACAAACCAACTTCCCTCTGATAAGTGGGCAATGGTTGGAAAAACATTGAACAGAACAGCCCCTCTGGCCCACAGTGTACGAGAAAAAAATTTGATGCTGGATCAACAACAGTGTTGAGACAGAGTACAGGAAAGAGATCGGACACCTTGTGTTTAAGAAAGAACTGCAGATGCTGGAAAAATCGAAGGTAGACACAAATGCTGGAGAAACTCAGCGGGTGCAGCAGCATCTATGGAGCGAAGGAATAGGTGACGTTTTGGGTCGAGACCCTTCTTCAGACATACCTTGTGTTGTTCTGTCAGAACAACAATCTAGCCCTTAACTGTGGTGAATCTGTGGGATTCTTTGCCAGAGAAGGCTGTGGAGGCCAAGTCATTGGATATTTGTATGACAGAGAGAGATAGATTCTTGATTAGTGCGGGTGTCAGGGGTTATGGGGAGAAAGCAGGGGAATGGGGTTAGGCGGGTGAGATAGATCAGCCATGATTGAATGGCGGAGTAGGCTTGATGGGCCGAATGGCCTAATTCTGCTCCTATCACTTATGACATAAACATCAGCAAGACAAAAGCAATGCTCGTTGACCTATGGAAGTTGAGGGGGGGGGGGGGGTATATGGATGGGCAGAGGGAATGGGGATTTGGACATCTTGGTCATTCCCTTTCCTCTCTGTGAATAGACACAAAAATCTGGAGTAAACTCAGTGGGTCAGACAGCATCTCTGGAGAAAAGGAAGTAAAAGAGAGAAAATGGCAGAGAGGAACTGCAGGTGCAGGTTTAAACCGAAGATAGACACAAAAAGCTGGAGTGACTCAGTGGGACAGGCAGCATCTCTGGAGAAGGGAAATGTCACCTATTCATTGTCCTGTCCGGGACATATGACAATAAAACACTCTTGACTCTTGAGTCGCCATTTTTGGCGCCATCTCACAGTCCCGGCTGCAGCTGGCCCGCAAAAGCCCATAGCCTTGAGTCTAGCCATCCCACAAACTGCCTCCTTGCCATCCACGTACCCCAGACATGCTGTCTGATCTGCTGAGTTCAGTGCCACAGAAGGTAGTTGAGGCCACAGTTCATTGGCTATATTTAAGAGGGAGTTAGATGTGGCCCTTGTGGCTAAAGGGATCAGGGGGTATGGAGAGAAGGCAGGGATGGGATACTGAGTTGGATGATCAGCCATGATCATATTGAATGACGGTGCAGGCTCGAAGGGCTGAATGGCCTACTGCTGCACCTATTTTCTATGTTTCTATGTTTCTATGAGTTACTCCAGCACTCTGTCTCCTTGTCAGGACAGGGGGATATGGTGACGATGAACACAAACAAGAACCGGTCTCCATAAAACTATTACAAAATGTAAAGGACAAGCAAATAATCAGCGTTGGATATAAAAGAAACAAGGTACTAATGACAGGTTCCGGGCTCACTGCAGAAGATATGGTTTGTAACTTGCCGTAACCATTAGACAATCTTGTCTGCATCAGCCACATGCAAGACAGTGGGGAGATGCTAATTGTCCTACAGACATCAGACATCTTCTACGGAGATATTTTGCAACACTGTGAATGCGATCAAAGAATATTCAAGACCAGACTTGTTTTGCCACGGCACATCAGACATGATCATAGGCATTTTTGCTGTACTATTAATAATTGTGATATTTGTGTATCTTCTTGCGTACAGCCTAAAGTTGTAGGACAACTTGTTCTATTTGATCTTATTCGATTGTGCTCACCAGGTTGATTGCATTCGTCGAAACTGGGCGGACCACGTGAAGGTTGAGATCTCCCACCCCATATTTGTGTATGCAGAGAGTTAGCTCTCACAGGATTCATTCCTGCTGTCTAGGATTTCTGTCCTTGGAAGCTTTCAGACATCCATGTGAATGACTTTTAATCCCAGAACAAAAAATATTGAGAATTAATTTTGTGTAGCTAGGAACTTCACATGCTGGTTGAAACCGAAGAGACACAAGATGATGGAGTAACTCAACGAGTCAGGCAGCATCTCTGGAGAAAAGGAGTAGGTGACGTTTCAGGTCGAGACCCTTCTTCAGACTGTTGTGGGGGTGGGGGCAGGTAGAACCTCCACATCTGTCTGAAGAAGGGTCTCATACCAAAACGTCACCTATTTCCTTCGCTCCATAGATGCTGCCTCACCTGCTGAGTTTCTCCAGCATTTTTGTCTACCTTCGATTTTCCAGCATCTGCAGTTCCTTCTTAAACATATCTTGTCAGCTATGTTTTTTTCCAATTGTGCCTTGCACTCATTTCTTTTATTTTTGTCAGTCTTTTGTTTACAATTTTTGCATGTAATTTATTTCTAATTTATGTATCGTTTGTTTTTGTGTGTTGGTCTGAGTATGTGTCTTTCGCGTTGGTGTGAGCAAGATTTTATTTGTACCTGTTGCTCTCTGTACTTGTGACTTTGACAATAAACTCAATTTGAGTCACAGTGGTGCTCCCATTGTACCTTTGTACTTCATAAATTCATAACTTCATAAGTGATAGGAGCAGAATTAGGCCATTTGGCCCATCAATTCTACTCTGCCATTCAATCATGGCTGATCTATCTTTCCTTCTTAATGGTACCGTTTGTCGGCACACAAAATATTGAAGGTCCCAACCTGAAATGTTGTCTGTGTATTTCTCCACAGATGCTGTCCGACCAAGTGAGTTCATCCAGCACTTTCTCTTTTGTTCAAAATTCCAACATCTGAAATTCCTTGTGTCTCTCCTTAAGTATCTATGTAACTTTAGCTATTATATTGCAAAGCTGTTATTAACTTTGTATTCCTTTTAATTCCCGGGATGGCGGGACTGACATATGTTGATAGAATGAAACGGTTGGGCTTGTACACTCTGGAATTTAGGATGAGAGGGTATCTTATATAAGATTATTAAGGGTTTGGACACGCTAGAGGCAGGAAACATGTTCCTGGTGTTGGGGGAGTCCAGAACCAGGGCTACAGTTTAAGAATAAGAGGTCGGCCATTTAGAACGGAGATGAGGAAACACTTTTCACCCAGAGAGTTGTGAATCTGTGGAATTCTCTGCCTCAGACGGCAGTGGAGGACAATTCTCTGGATGCTTTCAAGAGAGAGTTAGATAGAGCTCTCAAAGATAGCGGAGTCAGTGGATATGGCGAGAAAACAGAAACGGGGTACTGATTGTGGATGATCAGCCATGATCACAGTGAATTGTTCAACTTCTGTCAAGGAGAAGCTATATTTCACCCTCGTTAGACCTCATTTGGACTCCGCAGTTGCAGCATGGGACCCATACACAAATAAAAACATTTCTTCCATCGAACGTGTCTAAAGACAGGCAGCTCGATTTGTTACTAACACCTATGAGAGAGAAGCGAGTGTCACCAAACTTCTGAATTCTCTGGGGTGGAACCCTTTCGAAGACAGACACACGTGAAGCTCACCGTTTGACCTGTTTTTACAAAATGTTAAATGGTCAGCTCGACTACAAGACCTACACCAAACCCAAACCAATTAGGAGCAGACGAGGGCATTCGATCCAATTTGTGATCCCAGCTACAAAGACAGATGTGTACAGCAATTCGTTCTTTCCCCGCACACACAATTAAAGCATGGAATAATCTCCACCCAACTATAGTTACCCAACCAGATGCAACTACATTTAAAGTAGCTCTTTCTTCCCAAAAACCCTTTCTGGCTTAAGCCCTCCCTTCACCACCTCCAGTTTAAATTCCATTTGGAATATTTTGGAGGACCAAGAAACCAAGAACCAAGAATGGCTCGAAGGGCCGAATGGCCTACTCCTGCATTGGTCGGTTCCTGCTCTTTTTCCCGACAATATCTTTTTTGCCTCCGACTTTTCTGTCTTTCCTGCCTCGAGATCAACCTCATTCTTGTCCATCTTTTGTTTGTCCCACTTCGAAAGTCTGAACTTTCATATGATGTCTCCATCTGACTCCTTCTCTTCCCGACAACTGCAAATCTTTTCACCAGTCCTCATGCCAGCCAATTTAGTCTCATTAGAGACACAGCAGGGGAAACAGACCCTTCGGCCCACCACGTCCACACTGACCAGCGGTCCCCGCACATTCACACCTTGGGTCAGTTTACATTAATTCAATTTACATTAATACCAATCCAATTAACCTACAAACCTGTACGTCTTTGGAGTGTGGGAGGAAACCGGAGCACCTGGAGAAAACCCCGAGAAAGGTTACCAAGCCAATTAACCTACAAACCTGTACGTCTTTGGAGTGTGGGAGGAAACCGGAGCACCCGGAGAAAAGTCACAGGGAGAACGTACAATCTCCGTACAGACGGCACCTGTAGTCAGTTGCAAACCCGGGTCTCTGGCGCTGCAAGCGCTGGAAGGCAGCGATTCTACCGCTGCACCACTGGGACCGCCCTACTCCATTCTTGGATTTTGCAACTTGCAGAACTCCATGTAAATTCCTGCGTTCCTGCTTTTCCAGCCATGGTGATGTTCGCATAGTGATCCTTGAGCCATCACCCCTGCCTCCATCAAGAACAAAAATAAGCGCTCTGTATGTGGACACAAGCATTTTAAAACCTGCATAATCTGCCTTCATATAAAATGTATGAATGTCCAGATTCTTGCAAGGACAGCAAGTGATTGTTAATATCGCTGTATCCCCCATTTCCTCCAAACAATTCTGCACTGTTGGCCCAGACTTTAAACTATTGCCTTGTGCCAAAATAGGAATTTCTACTCTCTTAAATGAAACCAATGATCAATAACAAGCGTGTTGTTCAAGCCCCATGAAAGAGAGAAACTGGTTTATTATCTCCAAGTAAAGTTTTATCAGAACATGTCAATTAGCATAAACATTCAACATGAATACAACTATACCGTGGGGTTGGTTTGGTTTACGATGAATGGTTAGTTTTAATTTGACATCAAATGCTCAGCAGGCGAGGCAGCACTTGTGGAGAGAGAATAACAGGGTAAACATCTCAGATCTAACCTGAAAAGTTGACTGTTTACCAATCAATTGCTCAATCAATTGATTCTTTATTATCGTGTACACCAAGGTACAGTGAAATACTTTCTTCTGTACACAGCTCAGCAGGACTATCACCATACAATCCCTCAGTTGGTACAGAATGTACACATCTGCTTATTGAGTCTATATACAAGAGTCTATATACAAGATAGACTCTGAAGAAGGGTTACGGTCCGAAACGTTGCCTATTTCCTTCGCTCCGTAGATGCTGCTGCACCCGCTGAGTTTCTCCAGCATTTTTGTGTACCTTCTATATACAAGATGCTATTTTACAGTTGGCCAGGCCACAAAGGCCCGTTGCATTGATAGCTTCCTACGGATGCTGCCTGACCTATTTCTGTTTCATTGTCCACTATCTGCAGTTCTAAGATTTGTTAACTCAATGTTGAGTTCAGCCATTATTTAGATCCGAAAAAGAAAAGAAAATGTGCCCTCAGCAGTTCAGTGAGACTGCAAATGAAACATAAACTGTAAGGTTGGTAAACTTTCAACAGGATGGCATGGTGGCTCAGCAGTAGAGTTGCTGCCTTACAGTGGCACTGTAAGTTCGATCCTGCCTCCGTTCCGCGCTGTAACTAAACCAACAACAAAATGCTGTAAGAACTCAGTAAACAGATAGAATCTGGAGAGAGAAATGGGCAGAGGACATTTCTCATCAGCACACTTCTTCAGCCTGAAGAAGGGTCCCGACTGGGGCAGTCACGGTGGATCGTGCTGCCTTGCAGCGAAGGAAACCCGGGTTCCATCCCGACTACGGGCGCTGTCTGTACGGAGTTTGTACGTTCTCCACGTGACCTGCGCGTGTTTTCTCCCAGATCTTCGGTTTCCTCCCAGGTTTGTAGGTTTATTGGTTTGGTAAATGTTAAATAATGTTAATGTACATAATGAAATTAAAAAATAAAAATAAAAATTTGTCCCCAGTGGGTGTAGGATTGTGTTAGTGTGCGGGGATCACTGGTCAGTACGGACTCGATGGGCGGATTTCCGCACTGTATCTCTAATCACTGAGTTCCCCCAGCAGATTGCGTTGTGCTCAAGATTCCGGCACCTGCAGCATTATTTTGTCTTCATTTAAACAGAACACCCCTCAGTGCAAGACTTGTCAGTTCAATCCCTGATGCGGACGCTTCAGCACAGAATTCAGGCTTTATGCATTTTTCTTCCACAGTACTATTCGACGAAGAGCAGGGAGATTGTCTCAGTGTTATAAACAGCTTTGACCTCTCAAACATTACCACAAACAAACTGCCTTTGTAGAAACCTGCCTGTACTATTAGCTATCACAATAGTAATGTTATGCTAAACCTGCTTCTTTTGGTGACAATTATTTGGGCACTTGAAAGGTATCATGTTGTTCTGGTATGTAAGGTCACTCCAAAGTGTGTGATAATACCAAATTAAATCATAAATGATATTACTCTGTTGAAATAAAGTCAAGTCAAGTCAAGAGAATTTATTGTCGTGTGTCCCAGATAGGACAATGACATTCTTGCAAGCTGCAGCACAACAGGATATTGTAGTTATAAATACCGATCAGATCAGTGTGTCCATATAACCATAGAATATATATATATATATCCATATCAGTAAACAGATAAGGTGCAATAGGCAGTTATAGTTCATAGTTTGAAGTTATGTTTAATAATCTGATGGCTGTGGGGAAGAAGCTATTCCTGAATCTGAATGTTGCAGATTTCAGGCTGCTGTACCTTCTACCCGATGGCAGCGGGGAGATGAGTGAGTGGCCAGGATGGTGTGGGTCCTTGATGATGCTGGTAGCCTTTTTGAGGCAGCGACTGCGATAGATCCCCTCGATGGTGGGGAGGTCAGAGCCGATGATGGACTGGGCAGTGGTTACGACTTTTTGTAGTCTTTTCCTCTCCAGGGCGCTCAAGTTGCCGAACCAAGCCACGATGCAACCGGTCAGCATGCTCTCTACTGTGCACCTGTAGAAGTTCGAGAGAGTCCTCCTTGACATACCGACTCTCCGTAATCTTCTCAGGAAGTAGAGGTGCTGATGTGCTTTCTTTACTCACTGTAAGGGAGAACGATGTCAGACGGGTGCTCCTGGCAGTGAACCCCAAGAAGGCTGCCGGCCCGGATGGAGTGCCTGGTAGGGTGCTTAAAGCGTGTGCCCACCAGCTCACCGGCATCTTCACCAGAATCTTCAACCTCTCCCTGGACCAGGCAGTTATCCCGTCCTGCCTAAAATCAGCCACATTCGTCCCAGTGCCGAAGAAGTCTCCCATCACCAGCCTAAATGATTACCGTCCCGTGGCCCTCACTCCGGTAATCACGAAGTGCTTCGAGAGATTGGTCCTCCAGCACATCAAGGACTATCTCCCTCCAGACTTCGACCCCCACCAATTCACCTATCGCCCAAACAGATCCACAGAAGACGGCCATCACCGTAGCTCTCCACTCTGTGCTGAGCCACCTGGAGCAGGGGCAGAGCTACGTCCGGATGCTCTTTGTGGATTACAGCTCAGCTTTCAATACTATCATTCCGGACATTCTCATCGACAAACTGGTCACTCTCGGCCTCCCCACTCTCACATGTGCCTGGATAAAGGACTTCCTCACCAACCGGCCCCAGACTGTGAGACTCGGCCCCCACCTCTCCTCCACTCGCATGTTGAGTACCGGCTCCCCACAGGGCTGTGTGCTAAGCCCCCTCCTGTACTGTCTCTACACCCACGACTGTAGTCCGGCCCACAACAACAACCGCATCGTCAAGTTTGCTGACGACACTACAGTAGTCGGACTCATCTCAAGGGGAGACGAGGCAGCCTATAGAGAGGAAGTCCTGAAGTTGACAGCCTGGTGCTCAGAAAACAACCTGGCTCTGAACACCAAGAAAACAAAAGAGCTCATTGTCGACTTCAGGAGGCACAGCACCGACTTAGCCCCCCTATACATCAACGACGAGTGTGTGGAGAGGGTCAACACCTTCCGGTTTCTCGGCGTCCTCATCTCCGCTGACATCTCCTGGACAGACAACATCACAGCGGTCATTAAGAAGGCTCAGCAGCGGCTGCACTTCCTGAGGGTCCTCAGGAAGCACAACCTGGACTCCAACCTGCTGCTGACCTTCTACCGCTCGTCCATTGAGAGCCTGCTGACATACTGCATTACAGCATGGTACGGCAGCTGCACCATGGCAGACAGGGAGAGGCTTCAGAGGGTAGTTAGGGCAGCACAGAAGATCATTGGCTGCCCTCTCCCCTCCCTGATGGACATTTACACCTCCCGCTGCCTCAGCAGGGCGAAGAACATCATCAAGGACAGCTCCCATCCTGCGTTTGGCCTGTTCGACCTGCTGCCCTCAGGGAAGGCGCTATAGGTGCATCAGAACAAGGACAAATAGACTCAAGAACAGTTGCTTTCCAAAAGCCATAACCTCTCTGAACTCACACATGTACTGACTTCACAGCCTAACCCCCGGACTTCCATCTATCCACCTACTGTAATTTGTACTGTAACTGTACTGTAACTGTAATTTTAATATGTGCAATAACCCATACTGTATATAGGAATCCTATTTATTCACTCTATTCACTCATTGTCTTTTATAGATATGTATATAGCGCCGCAGAACTGTGCACCTTATCTCCCCCCCCCCCCCCTTTGTTTTGTTTTTTGTTTTTTGAACTAATTACATGTCTGCACTGAGTACGAGCTGCTTTTAATCTCATTGTACATGTGTATAGTGACAATAAAATGGCATTCTATTCTATTCTATTCTATTATGATTGCATCAGTGTTCTGGGACCAGGAGAGATCTTCGGAAATATGCACGCCCAGGATTTCTAGTTCTTGACCCTTTCCACCATCGACCCGGTGATATAAACGGGACTGTGGGACCCCATCCTACCCCTTCCGAAGTCCACAATCAGTTCCTTGGTTTTGCTGGTGTTGAGAGCCAGGTTATTGTGCTGGCACCATTTGGTCAATCGGTCGATCTCACTTCTATACTCTGACTCATCCCCATCATGATACGTCCCACAACAGTGGTGTTGTCAGCGAACTTGATGATGGAGTTCGCACTATGTCCGGCTACGCAGTCATGAGCATAGCGTGAGCAGGAGATCGTGACGCACACTTAGAGGTTTTATTGGAGGGTTTTTATATTAATTAATTCACAGGATGTTGCTTACTGCCGAGGCCAATGTTATTAACCGGGGGTATGCTGTGAAGTCATACATGTGTGAGTTCCAGGGAGGTTATGGCTTTTGGAAAGCAACTGTCTTGAGTCCTATTTGTCCCTTGTTCTGATGCACCTATAACGCCTCCCTGAGGGGCAGCAGGTCGAACAGGCCAAACGCAGG